>NW_007245852.1:21352-67399 GCF_000164805.1 Carlito syrichta | reverse complement strand
TCCCGATTTTCCCTCTTCTCATCCCCACCCACCCTCCCAAGTAGCTGGGTGTACCCTCTGCCCCTTCACCACATCTGCCTCAGACTTGTATTAGGACATGCACACCAATTTCTTTATCTGTCTCTCCTTCCCTGGGCCTCTTATCCATGTAGCTTAAGGAAACTTCTCTCCATTTTCCTTACATTTGAGTCAAACATGGCCACCCTGCCCACAGACATGGTAAGGCAAGACCAGAGACAGGAATGTGCCTGTGTGGAGGAGAAGGTCATAAATGTTGAGCTGAAATGAGACCTGGCCATGGGGACACCTCTGCAACCACCCTCCCCCACCCCCTGTAGGGCCTGCCTTCAATAGAGCATTTTAAAAACATTTCACTTACTCTTTCTGTTTACAATGTCTCCTTGCAGATGCAGAGAACAAGTGCCTTATATGAGGACCACAGGCCTGTTTAATTCCCCCATCTGCTGAGAGCCCAGGCACCAGGTGGTAACCCAGGTGAGCCAGGACAGAGGGTGGCCCAGGAGTGGACATGGACCATGCAGGATGATTGGTGCCCAGCCTGGGAGACGTTCAGAGCTTATTATAAACTCTCTAACCCAGAAGGCGGCATAAGCAAGAACCAAGGGCACCAGGTACCACCCCCACAATGAGAACAGAAAACACCCCCCGTGCAGCCAGGCCCCAGATAAACTGCCAAGTCCACCTCTACGTGCACCCCCATGGACACCCTCCCAGTGTTCCTCCCCACAGCAGATTCTTCCTGGGATGTTCTCAAGTGATGTGGGAGGAAGAAGGTCCTGTTACTTTTGGTGACAAGGCAAGGCATCCTGAGAAGCCAGCAGCCTCGGCCTCCACCAACTAGAGACTCCAGTGTGCAGCAACAAAGACACCAACTCACAGAGGAAGGCAGAGCAGAAGCCAGAGCCCTCATGGGCCAGGTACAGGCTTCATTTGCTGAAGTCCATATCACGTAACCCCTGAAAACAGTCCCCAAACAGCCATATCCAGAGGAAGAAAGTAGGGTACAGTCACCCTATAGTCAGGGGCAAAGCAAGAATGTGCATTCGTGTGACCTCATTCCAAGCCCCACCCTTTACTATTCAGGATGGGGGTACCCCCCCAGGGAGGACAGGAAAGCAAATCACACTTTAAACTGCTCTAATCCCACAGGAAACGTCCCAGTGCCCCAACTGAAAACAGTACCCACCTGTGACTAGAGAACAATGTAGGTACTGGGGGGAGGGCGAGGAGGGCTGGAGGGTCCCCAGGAGCAGGCACAGGCAGGCACAGGAGGGGCGAAGGGAGCAGAGAGAGGGGTCCGACAGCCTCAGGGCCCTGTGCTTAACCACCCAAGGCCTCAGTTTCCTTATGTGCCTAAAAGGTTGACGACCCCGGAACCATCTCCCTGGGCTGCAACGTGAGTAGACCTTCAGCACGCCCCACATCCCACATAGTGTGGCAGGTGGCAGAGACCCAAATGGGGCAGTGCTGGCCATCCGGCTTCTGTAGAGCCTGTGGCCAATGGCACGTTTTCAGGGAGGCCTGAGGAAACTGGGCTCGATGGTGCTGCTCTATTTCCGGCGCATCAGCCTGGGCAGGGCTGGTTCCAGGAGACTAAGGAATGAGAAAGAAGCTCGGAGGCTCCCCATCTGCCTCTGCCCACTCAGCCCTGCAAATAAATACATTCCTCCTCTCCCTTTCCCCACCTCGAAGGGCGGGGGAAACAAACACATGGCCAAAGGCGAGAGGCCCGCTCAGAAAGGCAACTCTGCCTTGGTTCCAAGGCAGAATATTCAGCTCTGCTACTCCAGCAACCTCCCCCACCAAACACAAGTGGTGCGTTACTTGGTTGACTTCGCAACTGTCAAACACATTAATCCCTGTCCTCAGATGGTTATTCCAGGTGCCTGGATCTGAGAGGACCCAGACCTAAGGGTTTCTACCCAGTCCTGAGGATTCAGTAGAAGAAGGGCAGCAACTCAGCTGGGAGCGACCTGGACATCAGGGCAGTAAGGACCAGCTCTGTGGGAGCTCACCAGCTGGCCGAGGGTCCCCAACAGGGATACAAGGCCCTGGGGTACTGCTCAAGAATTCAGGATCTGAATCTCTCTGCAAACCCCTTGGGTTCCTCCAGCTGACCCCTTCTCAGACTTACAGAGGAGGAACCCTGAGATGGGAGTCAGAGGCCTGGACTCAGGACACTAAATGAGCAGGGTCACCCATACTGCAGTATTGCCACTATCATGCCAGAGTGGACCTGGCCATTTCTCGTTTCTTCCAGTTTTTCCAGAACCACTTCCTCCAACTTCTGCCCCAAGTGAAATCTGCAGCCCTTTCGGGAGAGGAAGGGCTGGGTCTTCTGGGGACTCTCTTCCATCTCCTGCTCTTTGAGGTATCTATCCCTCTGCCTCTTCATTGGGGGAGGGGTCACCCCAGCCAGATGCTGCCTGCAACTCTAAGAACTCTGGTGTCCACTTCCTCCTTGCCATCTCTCCTTCAGGCCTGTTAGTGACCACACAGACCCTGTCCCTTCTACCTTTACCAGCCCTGCCCAGCTCAGTACCTGTCCCCCAGCCACACCCTGACCTAAACATCACCCCAGACTGCTGCACCCCCTGTGCACCTGCCTCATGGGTTCCCCAAGCCCACCCAGCATCCACCCCCCCTTGCCTCCCTTCCCAATTGGTTCTGGATTCTACCCTCAACCACTTTGCCCCAGGACATAAATAGAGAGCCTATGGAAAAGGAAACAGGAGTGGACCTTAACATGCCACACAGTGCACGAATCTTGAGGACATTATGCTCAATGAGAAGAGCCAGACACAAAAGGACAAACACTATGAGGTTCCACTCATATGAGGTCCCCAGAGGAGTCAAATTCACAGAGCCAGAAAGTAGAATGGTGGAGGCCAGGGGCTGGGCGAGAGGAATGGGGGAGTCATTGTTTAATGGGGACAGAATTTCAGTTTGGGAAGAAGTAGTTCTGGAGATGGGTGGTGGTGACCGTTGTACAATTGTGTGCATGTACTGAAGCCATTGAACTGTGCACTTATAGTAGAAATGGCAAATTGTATGCTACATGTCGTTTTCCACAATAAATAAAATACAAAGAAATGAAGCCTAAACCATGTAAAGATGACCAAGTTCTCTCATGATAAAAGCCATGCAAACTGAAGCCACTCGGCGCTGCTATTTTATCCCTCAGGTTGGCACACAGAAAAGCTGAGAATATCCATGTGGGAGACAAGGACATGGGCATGCAGGCCCTCTGGGGGGCCAAGGAGTACTCACCATAGGCCCCGTAGGATTCAACCAGGGGACAGCCACCGGGACAACAAAAACAGATACACTCAGCCCAGCACTTCCACCCAAGGGTGATGTGGCCCACAGGAGCAGCAGATGCGAGAGTCCAGAGCTCCTGTGCATCCCTCAGGGGGGACAGGTTAGGTGAAGCAATGCATACCCCACAGTGGGATCCTGAGCTTCTGCAAAGAATAAGGCTACTCAATCCCCTCTCAAAGAGATCACGGAGCGCGAGGAGGGAGACAGTCCAGGGCAGCCCTGGCCACAAACCAGCTCCCATCTGAGCCCTAATAGGGAAACCTTCAGATAACGCCGGTGGGATGGGAAGATGGTGTGGCCGCTGTGGGAGACAGCATGGTGCTTCCTCAGAAAGTGAAACAGCAGGTCACCACACGACTCAGCAAGGCCACATCAAAACACATTCAAGCCAGGTGTGGTAGCTCAAGCCTGTAATCCCAGCACTTTGGGAAGCCAAGGTGAGAGGATTGCCTGAGCCCACAGGTTCGAGACCAGCCTAAGCAACTTTGTAAGACCTCATCTCTACAATAAATAAAAAAAATTAGCCGGGCATGGTAGCACGTGCCTGTAGTTCTGGATACTTGGAAAGTTGAGGCAGAAGGATCGCCTGAGTCCAGCAGTTCAAAGCTGGGATGGCTGTGAGCATACCATTACATTCCAGCCTAGGAGACGGAGTGAGACTCCAACTCAAAAAAAAACACGTTCACACAATAACTTGTTCATGGATGTCCAGCCTCATTGATCACAGGCAAAGAGCGGAGAAACAACCCATGGATGGATGGATAAATGAAACAGGGCCTGTCTATACAGTGGAATATTACTCAGTCATAAAAAGGAAGGAAGCACTGACACATGCTACAGCAGGGGTGAACCCTGCCTCCATTACGTCAAGTGAAAGCCAGTCATGAAAGGCCACATGTTAAATGGTTCTCCTCAAATGAAATATCCACTTTAGGCAAACACTGTGAGGTTCTACTCATGAGGTCTCCAGAGGAGCAGAAAGTAGACTGGTGGTTGGCAGGGGAAAAGGGTAGAGGGAACTGGGGAATGTCTACTAAAAGAAACAGGGTCTCTTTTGGATTATTCAAAAACTGACTCCAGTTATGGTCACACGACTGTGACTACGAGGGAGGACTTCCCAAAAAAGGAATTTATTTATACAAAATTTGTCTATTCTTACATGTTTAAACTTCAGTCACCTTCAAAGTACTCTCCATTTGATGCAATATACCTATTAAGACTTTTTTTCCACTGCTTAAAATAGTTTTTGAACTTGAAATTTTGATGTCTTTTAGTGTTTCTGCCAGTTTTTATTTCACCTCTTCCACACGGGCAAAAGGTTTCCCTTTGACGATTTCTTTCATCCAGGGAAACAAAAAAAAAAAGCCACTTGGGGCGAAATCAGGTAAACAGGGAGGGTGGGACACAGGGGTCATGCTATTTGAGGTCAAAAACTGTTGAACACTCAGCACAGTATGGGCAGCTGCACTGTCATGGTGGAAGTTCCGGTCACTTATTTGCCATAACTCAGACATTTCTTCTACAAGACAGCCTCTCACAACAAGGTTAGCTGGTACACTGATGTTGATAGGTTCCTAGAATACTTACCTAGTGGGGAAAGTCTCTACTACAAGGGGCCTGCACTTCAAAAAAGATAATTCCAGGGTTTTTTTGGGTCCCCCCTCATATGCCAGAAAGCCCAGAATTGCACACTTTAAATGGGTGAACTGTATGCTGTGTGGGTACACTTCATTAAAGCCATTATAAAACCAACTCCCAAGGCCCGTGCTTGAGCCTAGGTCTCAGATGTCCCTGAAGGCTGCACAGAGGAGGAAACACTGTACCTCCAGGAAAGGGTAAGGAGGGGTTAGGAGGGGTAGGGCATCTTCTGCACACCCCCACCTAGGGGGCCTTGTGAGCATGACCTCAGAGCAGGGTCTACATACTACAAGAATGAGGCTTTACAAAGGGGGGCCAGAACCAGGAGAAGGGTTTTGTGAATCAATCAATATTTCATGGTCATCAATAATTACAACTACCTGTACGCTAAGAATGAGGGAGAAGCCGGCCATGCACTTTTCACATCTTATCTCATTTAATCCTCAAAGCAGGCCTAAGAGGTAGACATGATTACATTCTCTTTTAAAACTGAGGACCCTAAGGTTCAGGTCAAAGTTAGACAGTTAAACAGCTCAGCCTGGTCTCTCTATGGTCATTGCCCAAGCTGGCATTCAACAGGATGCCATACCAGGGCCCTTTTCTTCCACATTGGGAATTTCCCATGATTTCTGGTGTCGAATCCCTGCGATTGTTTCCCTCTCCAGTCACTCAACTGCTGCAAGGAAGGAAAACCCAGGTCCATGGGCTGAACTTGTCCCAGTCTCTGAAGCATTAGGCCCCGTCCTTATTCAATATGTCATCCTAAGGACCCTTTCACCTCACAGACTGTCACCTGAACATCAAAGCTGGTCCAGACAATGGCCTGCTTTTCCTATGACTGCCCCCCACCCATCCAACCAGCACCACACCCTGCCATACCCCGGTATCATCCCCTAGTTCCTTCTACCTCCTCCAGGAACCTACATTCTTCAGATGGTCTGCCCCAGGTGAATACCTCTCCCCATGATCCTTCAGCCTCACCTCCTGCTGCTCCAACCAGACCTGCACCTGCAACCTTGGACCTGATCTCCTCTGCCCTGGCCTTCCAGCTTACCCACCAAGGCATGCCCTAAAAACCACAGCACATTCTGGAACCATGGCACTCCCTAGTTCACAGCACGCCCAGGGACTATGGTACTCCCCAGGACCATGGCACACCCTAGGACAGGTCCTCACCCTGTAACAGCCTGGCAAGCAAAACTATCTAAAGGCAGGACATTGAACCAAAGACCCAGAATGGATGCTTATGAGCACTCATACTCCCTCCACTCAATGGTGACAGAAACCTAGCCCTAGCAGAGCATGGCAGTGGGCAGGGCATAGTCCCAGGGGCACAGCCGCACCCCAGACCTCTGCCCAAACCTCGTCATCCACCAACACCAAAGTACCATGCCTGCCATGTCCCTCCCCGCCTCATCCCATGTGGCACACAGCCCCTACACTAGTCAGTCCCAGACCCTACCAGCAGGACAGTCCCGACTGTGCCACCAGCTGTATGTAGAGACTGTCTCCAGCAGGAGGCCCTGGGCCCAGGTTGGCTGGTTGGACCATCAAAGGAGGGGAAAGTACCAGGTGCCAGGCAGTGAGCTCTTCCACAGCACCCAAGATCTGCACAACTACCAGATGGGCAGGTCCTCCCAGACCAACTCCCAGTAGCTGGTCCTAGAGACCCTCTGCCCCAACCCCTGCTCTCATTCCCTGCCCCACTCCCACGTCAGACACACACATACACTCAGGCAGGAGGGCCCAGTTCCAGGTGGAGTTCGGGTCTCTACCTAGAGAGCACCTGGAACAAAGTGGCTGCCATATAGCCCTGGCTAGACAGATGGACGGATAAGGTGGGAGTCAGGAGAACAGCACAGTATCAGTATTTGTGTAGGGATCCCTGTAGCCCCTCCATGTTAGGCTCAGAACCATGTGGGTAGGGGGGTCTCACTCCTAACACACCCACCACATGTTCAACCCAAAGACCACCATCCTGAAATAATGGCCCACAGCCCTCCACACCAGAGCCAGCCACAGCTAGACAAGGCACGGCTCTCTTGTCAGGGCAAGCCCGTTGCTCTGTGATACAACCTGCACGAGGCACACACCATGCTAGAGTCCCTGCCCACCCCAGGCCAGCAGCTGGGGGACCAGCCATAGCCTTTGCCTGGGAACAGAGACCAATGTCAGGTAGGCCAGTTGCTCACCTCCCAGGAAACCAAGCAACCCCACCCCCTGATCGGGCAGCGCAGAATGAACTGTCCAGCTCTTAGGAAGCAGCAACAGTAAATTATTAATTCCTGCTAGGAGCAAACGCACAGTCACTGTTCTGTTACAAAGCATTAATAACACAAGAGCCAGTGCTCACAGGACACATCTGGAAAGAAAACTCAGTTCAGGGACTGGAAGGACAAACCAACAGGAAACCAAGCATGGTGTACACGCCCAGGGATGAGCCCTGTAACCATGCCTGTCTAGAGAAGGGGCCACAGAGAGCCCACCCCACCCCCACACTATATGCCCCACCCCTACCCCACAGAATACAAACTTCTGGAAGGCAGAACCCACTCATGTCTAGTTACCACCCGGGCCCCAGGACCTGGCTAAGGTGCTCAATGGATATTTGCTGCCCAAATGAAGAGCTCTCTGCCAACTGGCTCAGGCCCAGCCCTGACTCCACATGGGCTGCCACGGGCCCAGTCCAGCCTCAACCAGCTGCCAGGGGTTGGAGGCATGCACCCTGGCATGGTCAGAAGATAAGCCAGCAGCTTCCAGATGGCGCCATGCTCATGTCAATGCTCCCAGGGGATAAGCTGGGGCCTCAGTGTTGCTTTTGCATGAGAAGTTTACCAATCACCCAGAAAAACCAATGAGGAAGACAAAGAAATCAGCCACTAGATAAGCGCCTGGTACAGAGAAGGCTGGATGTGGGGTGAGTTGTTCCCCTCGGGAGTCTGCAGTGGGCAGTGGGGCAGGCGAGAAAGGCAACAAGGCCCCATCTGTCTCTAACTAGCATGGGCCGGACACGAATCTGCCTCAGTCCACACTCAGCATGGCCCCCTGAGGACTGTGGACAATACCTCCAGTCCACACCAAGGGACGAAGAAGCCAGGACATTCCCAGGTAGACATACTCACAGGGTCCCTCAGCTCCTCACTGTCCCGGGGCGAGGTCCGAGGTATCTTCAGGGGTATTTCGTCTCCGCATTCAGTGTCCGAGGCATTTGGAGACTCTGCTAGATCGAGGAAGTCATCTCTCTTGTGACCTCTGAACCTGATTTTGTCCAGCCTCCTTAGCATGTTCAGCACTGAGCTCCTCTGCTTTACCTTAACATGACGGTCGGGGTCCCTGGAAGAGAGGGAGAGGGAGGCATGGTCACTTGCCTGCTCGCCACCTGTTGCTTTGAGAGCACCGTCCCTCCCACACACAGTCCTAAGCCCCATGACCGAATACCTGTGTTCAGGGAGAGGCCAGTCCAAGGTTTTCAAAGAAAACCCTGATCCACAGACCCTCATACTGCACCCGCCAGGTCACCCCACCCTGGTTGGGCCTGGTCAGCTGCTGAGCTCCTTCTGCCTCCTCCCAAAGCAAGTCCCCTGGCTACCAACAGGCAGAAGGAAGCCAAGGTTCTCAGCCTGGGTCACCAGGGTGGCACAGAGACCCGAGATCAGGAGGAACACTGAGATGAGAAGGGGAAAGGAGGGCCTATCTCACACAAAAGCTCCGTAACAAACTGCCAAGAACGCAGTGGAAGTGACATCTACACGCACTGCAGCCAAGACCTGGAAACTGCAGGGTGCACGGCATCAGGGATGCCTCAATAGACTCCCTCGTGGACCTAATGAGACCTCACGTCCCACCTGTTCCACCTGGCCCTGGCTCCCAGGGACTTTGCCCACACTGCTCCGTCTGCCTAAAACATGTTCCTACTCACTGTCCAACTGGGCTCAGTCTTCAAGGTACGGCTCAGGCCTCACTTCCTCTGAGAGAAGCCTTCCCAGAGATAGCACAGTCAGTCAGGCACTCGGCACTGGCTGTGCCTCCCATCCCAAACCTAGCCTGGAGTGACAGAAGCAGAGGTCTGGTACAGGTCACACAGGATGAGACTCACTGTGCGCTGCATGGAAGATGTGTAAATTCACACACGCATGCGCACCAAAGGATGGATTTGTCATAATGTACCTGCTTGCCATGTCTCTACCCCAACTAGGTGGGAACACCAAGGCACCCCCAAATCCCAGGGGCAGAGTAAGTGGCCCACGGGAGAGGCTGGCCAGGTAGGGAGGGGCCACCTCGGCTCCAGCCACAGCCCTGCTCACAGAGCTCCATGATGGGAGGTGCTCTTCCCACAAACCCCAGCCCCAACTTGTGCAGGACAATCTGGGGCCCTGCAGAAGGGCCGCTCCGTGCACACCTGGGTTCAAAGCCTATTCGGCCGCTTACCAGCTTTCTGAGCCTGCTGAGCTGCAGTTTTCACCCCAGAAACGGCAATGATACCAGTGAGGCAAAGTGTTCTGAGGATTCAGGATGATACATATCAACTGGGCCTGGGCGCAAGGACAGAGGGACGGAGAGTAAGCCCAGTTGGGATGCTTCCGGGCGAAGCATAGAGGGGAAGAGAGCCTCCTGCTTGGGGCAGCACAGGCACAAAAGCACTCAAATGACAAATCTAGTTGGGACGTGCCCGTCAGCAGCCCTGACATGCCTGCCCTGCCCTTCAAGGCCCCTCCACCTCCTTGGCATCATGGCTCCTGGCAAGCAGTCCTACTAACAGCAGGGACCTCGAGACCTCAGTTAGAATGTTCCAGAACTTGGTCTGAGCCACACAGCAATTGAGTCTCAATAAACTTAAAAACACAACAAACCAAAAGAAAAGAGAACCCAGTACTTATCAAATCTCTAGAGAGCAGATGATGGTCTGTATTACGAGACTAAAAAATAAAACCACAAAGTAAAAAGGTCTAACAGCCTTCAAGTCCTCACTTGTTGAAAAGTAAAAAAAAAATTTTTAATATGCAATGAAATGGGGAATACAGGTAGCAAAAAGGATATATGAAGGATTCCTATCTTTGTTCCAAGACAGCTTGAATAAATAGGGAAAAATGGTAAAACCACCTCTCAACTCGTGCAAAAACCTCCAACTTCACTAGAAAGGAAGCAAAGCTAACTAGGACAGCAGAACACCAGGAACTGTAAACACAACAGGTACCCTTTGAACCAGCCATCCCACCTTTTGCGCTACGCAGGATCCTGGGATCCAATCCAAGATGCACAGAAGGCCTGGCTCAGGGAAATGTGTCACCCACCGCCCACTGAGATGGGCAGGGAAGAAAGTCCCAGTGGAGGACTCACACAGGATGCTGTCCTTGGAAAGAGACAAAGGCACTACAAAATGTGACCTGCCCTTGGCCACCGTTGCAGCAAACAGGTATGTGAAGAGATGCAGGCTCTACAGGGCCCTGCCCGGGGTGGTCTCTAACAAGTCTCTTGCCTTTTCTTCCCAAATGTTTTATAATGGTAAAACGCACATTACAGAAAAGGATCAACTTCCCCATTTTTAAGTGTTCGATTCTGTGGTGCTAACTACATCCCCAGAACTCTTTATCTTATAATCTGAAACCCAACCCCCCCACTCCACCCCCAAGCTCACTGAACAATAACTCCCCATTCCTCCCTCCCCAGCCCCTGGTAACCACCATTCCGACTGCTTTTAATGCAAAAAGATAAGAAGGACCTGGGTAGGGGAAGTGTAGCAACATAAAACCTTCCTTTCATTCTCAAAAAACCCCAGCTTTTGGGCTGCGTATAGAATTCTAGGCTGAAGAGGGTGCCCTTGTCAGGGATGCTCACATTCCCTGAGGCTGGGGCCGCCTTCCTTCCCAATCAGCTCAGGCAAGCAAATGAGGCTGCAGCAGGAGAGGGGACAAAGGCGCTGAGTGTCCCGCCTGCCACCATCAGAATGCAACACGCGCCCCACCGCAGCACCCAGCTACTCGCCGACCCGTTCTCCCAGCCACTGGCTCAGCCCCAAACCCAGGGGCCCCTGCTAGGCTGCTCACAGCAGCCTGGGGGAAGGGGTCCACATGTGTAGCCTACCTGCGCAAGGGGTCCCAGAGGGCCCACTCCCAGGCTCTCCTTACCCAAACTCCTTGGGTTCCTCAAAAGGACAGACTCTTCAGCTGCAGTCAGTTAAGGATCCAACTCCACATTACCAACCATGCCACCAAGGATGGGTACAGACTGTGGTTTCACCCTGGGCCTGCGCCAGGGAGAGATGACACCTTCCACATCCACACTGGCACCCTCTGTGCCAGGTTGCAGGGTGTCCCACCCCACACCAGAACAATATCATCTCAATGACATCCTATTTCCAAGTAAGGTCACATTCACAGGTTCCAAGTGGGCATGAATTTTGGGGGATACCGTTCACCCCAGCACATGCCCAACTTACAGATGCAGAAACTGAGGATGAGACCGAGGAACATCTACACAGTGACCACGGCTCCAGGGCTGGACCTCAGACCAGGCCAGTGTCTCACCTACATCTCACCTGCATCTTCTGTCCCAGTACTTGCTATCACGTGTCTCCCCCACCAGCCCCCTCCAACCCTCCGTACTTCTAGCTGTGCTCCCTGGCACACACACAGTCCTTTTGGAAGAAGTCCAATCCCTCAGCCTGCAGTGTGGCTGATCTCCCCAGGGCCCGCCCCTCCACCTGCACCCACAAGCCCACCCTGGGTAGCCTAGGGTCCCCTGCCAATCCGAGTCACACTGGCCTCTCAGACTGGCCTCTCTTCCTCTGTCATGTCAAGTTCTGCACAGATGCTGAGGGCAAATCTTGTTGAGCTTCCTGAGAGAGGAAATGGCTCCTTTCCATGCTGACTCCTCTAGTGAGGCGGGATCCTCGGGGGGCCTCCACCCCTTCAGTGGACCCCTCTCCGGGCTGTACCAGTAGGTCTAGCTGGACCAACCAACCTTCTGGAGGGGAGCCTGCCTTTCTCTTGGCTCCAGAACAGCACATGATACCTGGGACCCACTGCCCCTCATAGACAGCAGCATCTCACCCAAGGTGGTGGCTTCTGCTCAGAGCAGGATCGGCCATGCCCTCTGTCCCCACCGCCCTCATACCTCCATCTGAAAACACTCCTTGGCTGTGGCTACTCCAGACCCGGCTCTAGAACCAGGGTGTGCTGCAAGGATCCAGTCACCATATGCCTCTGAGAGCTGCTTGACACCTGCAAACACAGAGAGGGTGGCACCTGCAGCCCAGGAGCCTCGAGGACCTGGATCCTGTGCTCCAGAGCAGGGCAGCGCCTGGCCAGCTCTGGGCCCCTCTCTGCAAGCGGGACAGGTCCAGTCAGCTAGCCCTGGAGCACAAAAGCACGCTGCTTTGGAAACCCGCTGAATTGCTTCTGGACACACAAAGGCAGCAGTGTCTAGGGAACCTTGGACTTGGAAACCACAAAGGACTTTATTTCCCCTTCCCCAGCCCAAGATTAAAAAAAAAAAAGTGGTTCCTGGTCTCTGGTGCTGGCCCTGGGCCACATCTTTACACCATCTCCCTGGCTGAAGGTTCTTTCTGAGCTCTGGATCCACGACCCCACAGTCAGACAACCCCTAAGCCAGCGTCTGGCTGCCACCGCGTCCTTTATCCCCTCATTATCCAGTGGCTGTCCCACCAATCCCCAGATAAACAGTGTCCGCTTTCCCACAGCCCTGGCTTCTAAACAATATCCCTGGGGGACTCATGAATGTTAAGCAAGACCTGCATGTCTCCCCCTACCCCCACCACAGTGGATGGCGCTCTGCCAAGCCTCACTCCTCTGGGGAAGATAGCCGCCTAAAGTGGTCAGAAAGGCCTGGGATCAAGGTTAGACCAGCAGATGGACCATGAAGCAGGCCAGCTGGAGGGATGTGAGGATGAAATAACTGGCAGATTCCAAGGCTTTGCATGGTGAGCAGGAGGGCCAGGGAGGGCGTCAACTAAGGCCTGATTCTAATGTGCACCCTACACCTACACCAGGCACTCACACAGCCACACATTCACCTCCCTAATTGCTCCATGCAGGAAGAGGCCTGAGGATCCCAATACACACTTTACTCCACAGGCCTGTATGGACCCCTGAGACTGTTGACCCTGCCCCAATCCTGCCTGGTCTTGGCCACTGTCGTTCCAACATCAGACTTAGGAGTTTAGCTCACACCTGATGATATGTGGGTTTCCCCAAATCCGAGACCTGTCCAGGAGCCGCCTCCCTCACCCTGGATTCACACCTGTCCTGCCAGGCTGGGCACAGTCAGTGGGACTCCAAGTGCTCCTCATGTCTCTACCCCAGGTTTTCAACTCAGTGCCCGACCTGACCTCCCTGCAGGCTCTGAACTGGTTTGTCCATTGTCTGCTGGATGTCTCACCAATGTCTCCTCTATGTCACGCTGGCACAGAGCTCCAGCACAGAGCTTGATGGCATCGTGTACACCAGTCACTAGGGGCAAAACCTTCCAAGGGCCCTTGATCGTCTCATTCCTCATTCTGCAGTCAACCTGCAGTACCTCCAGACCAGGTCACACATCTGTCCATTTCTATGGCCCCCAACCCATCCTGGTCCAGGCAGTCACCGGGTCTAACAGAGTCTTCTCCAGACCCTGCTACGTCCCTGCAGAACCCTCCTAGGGTTTCCCCTGCCGCTGGACAGATGCAGCATTTCACCTGCCATGCTTATCACCCCACTTCCCCCCAGACTCAGCTTCAGCCCTGCTGAACCCTGAAACCCCCCAGCCACCACATCTGCTCCTACTGCAGGGACTGGCAGGTTTGGTTCAGGAATGTCTCCCATCTGCTCCCTCTCCTCCAAGTGTTGACCGCGTTCATTCCACCATCCTGTGTGGTTGGATTTGAAGTCCTTGGAGTGGGCTGATCACTCCCCTTGTTTACGATTTGTGCCCCTAGCCCTCCCCAGTGAGAACACACACTCCCTGATGGTGGGGGCCTCCCTGGGGTGGAGCATATATGGCTCAAACTCCCAGTGGGCTCTGCTTTCCAGGTGATGCCCAGGCAGGTGTGAGCTGCAGAGGCCAGGGTCTCCCTTAGCAGACCATAGCACATGGAGGGCAGTGACAAACACTTGTGCAGAGAGTAAGAGAGCAATGTGCAAAGGCCGGGCCTCAGCCTAGGCCCTGCTCTGCCTTCCCTTGCTAGGGTGGCCCAGGAGAGCCAGTCAGAAAGACTGAGAGGGCTGGGAGGGGCCTGTGTAAGTGTATTTCCTCCTCTGTATAACCGGGCTCCTGTGGGGCCTCAACTCAGAGCACCCATCGGCTTGGGGCCCCCACCACAGGCTGTGCAGAGATTTTCTTCAGCGGAGATTCAAGACAGACATCAGGAACTTTGCCCTTGGACCCTGCCCAAGCATGTGGTACCCGAATCTGCAAAAACTTAACTCCAAGGCTTCAACCAGCTGGGGTGTTTCTCCAGGAAGAGGCTTGAATTTCTTTCCCTGGTGCAGCATCTTTAGGGGCTTTGGGGCATGCAGAGGTCAGGCTAAAGCCCCCTGCGGGAGAAACTGAGCTTTCTGCATTGT
This sequence comes from Carlito syrichta, assembly GCF_000164805.1. Lineage (NCBI taxonomy): Eukaryota > Metazoa > Chordata > Mammalia > Primates > Tarsiidae > Carlito > Carlito syrichta. The sequence continues at coordinate 52,859 of NW_007245852.1, read as the reverse complement.
AACAGGAAAGTCGCCCGGGGGGCTGCAGAGCAGGCACGGAGCAGAGCAGACCCTGGGGTGCTAATGCCAGCTCGAGGTACCACCCACTCTGCCACCCTTGTCAGGGTGGCCCAGGAGAATCAGTCGGAAGGACTGAGGGTGCTGGGAGGAGCCTATGTGAGCCTCCACTTGCTCCTCTGTGTACTGGGGTCCTGCAGGGCCTAGGGAGGAAGGAGCCAGTGAATGTTTCACGACAGCCCCGGGGAAACCTATGTACATAGACATATGTCCCATGTTCATTCTATGCAGCATACATTTATGAATAATAACAAAATATGCAACATTCTTTCCCATAAACTCTGGAGAGCCAGCTGGTTTTCACAGAATGCTTTCATTAATCTGTGTTCAATGCCTGTATCCACAGCCAACCCATGGCCACAGTCGAGAACCAGCCCAACAGGGTGCTGGCTGGTGTTCTACTGACATTAACAAACCACAACAAAGGTGATAAAGAACTTTGCTTGTCAGTCTATGACATGAGATGTTTTCTTGCTGAAATGGGTGATGATTTCCTAATGGCAGAATGCTCTCATAATGCTTTTACACCATTTGTATGTAGTGAACACTACAGACATCCCATGACTTGAAGTTTAATCTGCAAATGTCCCCCATCACATGCATAAGTCTGGACAATCACCAAAATGAGGAGTGAGGCCCTGAGTTGTGGCATTTGCCCACAGTCATGATGTAAATGCCCCTACCCTGGCCACGCCATCATCACGTAGTGTTTCCACCACACAGACACAGCAGACCTAAATCACCTCAGAGCCCACACAATAGTGACATGCAGTAAAATAATTCAGAAACGATGAGTTTTAAATATTTAATATCTTTGTTTTCAAGATAACATATCTCATTTTATGTATGTACTTTCATTTTATTAATAGCCAACTCACAAAATTCCTAAAAACAGCAATCAGCTCTTGGAAAACAGTATGAGCCAACTCCAGATCCCACTGCCAGGGTTAGTAAACAACAGCATCCTCTCATTCACCCGCCTCCCTCCCTGGCAGGTTCAGGGGCAGATGCGTGAAATAGGAGCTATGGTCTCCATGCAAAATGAGAGTTCCTGAAAGGCCCAAAGGGGTCAAAGCCAGTGCTGGGGAGCAGGAACCAGAGAGCCATGCCTGTGGGGGACAGGGCAGGAAGGGTACCCAAGGAATGCTGGACCTAAGCCTCTGGAGGCAGGGCCATTGCTGACTCGGGGGCCAGTGGCCTGGCTGCTGTCCTGGTACCCTGCCCTCAGCACCACGGCGAGTCCCCATAGGAGGTGTCAGGACCTCCCTGGTCTCCAAGATATTGCCCAGGTCATTTGCTCTGTCTGAGATGGCTTTCCCAGTCAGCCTGGCCTGAGTGGCTCCCACCCTCAGTCATGTCGCCCTGCCCAGGGAATCCACAGCCACTGTTATACCATCACACACCCCTGCAACTGAGGGGCAGGTAAGAGGGTACTCGCCTATTGGGGTCAGGGGTTGCATCCTAGCCCTCTGGGCCTCCAGTACCAGACAGGGCTGACCCACATCTGCTCCAACAGCCCTAAGCACTGCAGGGAGTTGGGCTTGTGCTGAGAATCCCACCTGCTGGTCTTGAGTAAGGCAGGTCTGTGGGCAACAGCGGCCTGAAGCCAGACCCTGGGGGACTGCAACCTCATGACTTCAGACAGGTGCTCCTACTCAGAGGGCTGTTGAGGATGACATGAAATAGCACAGGAAGGAATCCGCCGCATGCCCAAGCCAGCAGCAGTAACAACAGTAAAACCGCAGACCCCACTTTCCAAAAATGTTCAACAAATCACCTAAGCACTGGGACACTGTGGACACACGAGCATCTTGCAGGTGTGAGAAATCAGGGTGAGAGGTTCCAAGACCAGCCATGAGCAGACACGCAAGCCAAGGGTCTGCAGGTGGGACAGGAAGGGCCTGTGGGTGAGTGGGGCTGCAGGCAGCAGAAAGCAGGTACCCTGACGCCTGAAATGCAATGGGGGTTTTCGAAGGCCCTGAGAAGCAGAAGGCCATGTTAGGGAAGGTACAGAGATCACCAAGATTCGTCCTTGTCTCAGCTGTGGACAAACATGACCCATACCCTCGGACTCCATTCCTGGACCAGCCCCAAAGGGTTGAGAGTGAGGTTCCTTGAGCCAGGCTGCCCTGGTCAAGCCAAGTCCTCCCTAAGCCTCAGTTTGCTGGTCTTTAAGCAGGGTAGAAGGGGCACCTGGCACAAGGGTGAGCTCTGCCTGCCTGAGACCTGTCTACAGGTGAACTGGGCCTCGTCCAGGATCACACCCACATGGGCCCTGAGAAGAAGCCCCAGGCAGGCGCAGGCCCATGGCACCTACTATGGAGCATTCTCGGGACCCAGCACTGCCCTCTCCCTTCCCCCTGGTCTCCTATGTGCCCAAAGCCAGCTCGGGGACCTGAAACTCCTGACACCACCATGCCAAAGACACTACCCAAATCTTGGTCCACAGCAAAGCATCCACGGTCAGGAAATCACAGTAACAATAGCAATAACAGTACCACCACTATTTCCATCCACAACCTGGAAGGACAGCTTCTGTGTCATAAGCCTTTCTTGAAAGATACACAACAGGATGAAAGGGCAAGAGTGACAAGCTCCTGCAACTGCCCGTCTCCCCATGCCAGGTCTCAGTCTGCCCTGGTCACAATGCTGAGAGGGAGGAACTATCGTTATACCAACTGACAAATAGGGAAACTGAGGCTCAGGGAGGCAGGGTAAGAGAAGTGGCACAATAGGAATATTAACTGACTCTACTGGACTTCACGGCCTCAGTTTGCTTCAACCCTAGGACAGCCCCAGAGGCACCAGCCACCTCATCCTCCCCAGTATATGCCTCTAATAATGCATCTGTCATACTGTATCACAGTTCACAAGCCCTTCTGCCCTTCATAAGCCTGAGTGGGGAGCCTGGCTGAATGATCACACAGATGTTTATTTAAACAAAATGAAGCTAGCAAGAAGACCTAAACTTTCGGAGATGGTAGGCAGGCAAAAACCTCTGTGCTGTAAATGTACATAAACCAAGCAACAAGAACACACACAAGAATTCATTTCTAGTGGAAGCACTCTTTATCAACTCTGTCCGTCACTCTTAGCAACCAGGATTTGGGAACACCCAGCCAATGAGGCAGCTGGAAGGAAGCCCCTTCCAGATTCCCTGGATTCATCATGTCTTCCTACACTGCCCTCACCCCAGCTCCTGAAAGCTGAATGCTGTCTGAAAACAGCTGCTCCCCAAATGTGCTTCGGCACCAAAGACCTTTAAAGAGGGAATGTGCAGGAAGCTGCGCGAGTAAGACTCAGCAAACCTGTTCTGTATAAAGCCAGGCAGTAAACACGTTAGGGCTGGTGGGCCATCCAGCCTCTGTACAACTTCCAACTCTCCTGTAGTGCGAAATGGGCACATACATGTGCCAATAAAACACTTACAACAATGGGCGGAAACAGGTGGGAGCGGGCAGGGCCTGAGGCCATAAACACCTCGCAGAACAAGAACGCTCAGATAGGGTCCTGTATTTAACCCATTCACAGACCAAAAGGGATCTCAGCCCTCACTAAGAACTTGGGTCTTGTTTTTGGTGGCCTGAACATTGCACACTGGTGCAAGTGCCTTGTCATCCATCAAGGCCACTTAAGGAAAGGGGTAAGGGATGAGGTGTTGTCCCTGGCGAGGGTGGAACAGCCTGGGCAGGCTCCAAGTTCCTGGGGCCAGAAGAATCTCAGTAAGGAATTCTATGTCCACCCTTTTGTCCCACCTAGGCCATAAGCTGGGGGGCCTTTTTCCACCATCCCAGGCTCCACCCAAGGCAGGGGAGTCAGCAAGGAGGGTGTGACCATCAGAGGCACTGGAAGAGAGCCGGCTCTGGACAGTCACCAACGGAAGGACTTGTTAATACCTAGAGGCAGCTGGACCACCCCTTAGGTTTCAGGGAGGTGCCCTTTACTCTCCTCCTACAAACCAACAACACGATGAAGACTGTGAAATCAGGAGCCAGCCCTGAGTGCTGCTTCCTGCCTGGAGAATCCCGATCCATCCTCTCCAAGAGGCCAGGCCTATCAGGACTCTCCCACATAAACCAAGCCATGGGATACTTACAAGCCCAACAAAGTGCACTGTCAAACAACACAGCCAGAAGACGGTGGGCCAGGGTCCTGCTTGCCTGGCAACAGGACCACCCGATGCCAAGCTGGCTGCAAAGAACCACAGCCAGGGCCTGGTGGGCCACTCAGTAGTCCTCAATTTATGCTCTCCTGCAAAACTCAAGGCCAGTGAATAAGAAAAAATATTTTAAAAGCAAAATCAACACCCCTCAAGGTTTATTTCGCACCTGCCAGCTCTGGGGTGCTCCCATAGTCCAGTCTTACAGGGGAGTCTCCCGAAAGGCCTAGAAAGAGGTAAGCTCTGACAGACGACCAGACAAGTAATGTGTAGGTGCTCATGAACACATGCTTCTGCTGTGGACCGGAGAGTGCACAGGACTACCAAGGGGTAGTTCACCATCGGGTAGGTACCAGGTGAAAGGGCATGATGAAGTGGACATTGAGTCTGAGAGCTGGAGCAATGCACATCCAGGAACAACATTAATGACCAAGCCATTCATCGAGTGTTTAATGAGAACCTACTACATGTCAGTGGGAGCAGACCAGGCCATGGTAGGGCACCCTGGCCACTGGCTAGAGAAGGCACAGAGGCGGAAATACCGGTCAGGAAGTCGCAGTGAGGCAGAGGAGTGAGGGTGGAGGCCAGGACCTAGTACAGGTGCTGGAAACGGAGCCAATTGGGCAAATCGGGATTCATCCAAGGAGGAGCCAGGGCAGGGATCACTGACTAATTGACACCCCCTTCACATTAATTGTACTAACAGCCACGATTAAATGGGGACAAGCACCTGCTTGATGCGTCTCAGGTCTCACCTCATCCAATCTTCACACACCAGACTGCAGATAACTCGGCTCCTGGCTCCTCCAAGCCTGTCTCTGGGCCAGCAGGTACTAGGAACTCAATAACTATTAGCTGCTATTATTATGATCCTCAAAGAGATGAGAGACTGAGGCTTAGGAAGGGATATCACAGCCATGACAAGGTGGAAGATGGAGTCCAAAGCTTCACTGCTCCTGCCTGCCCACCAGACCCAGCCGGGAGACCAGAGGCGCCAGCCTATCAAAGGTATTTGTCTCTATTCTCAGGCAAACGCTCTGGCCTGGTTTCCAGCATCCACAGCCAGGGAGGGTAAACCACAGACACAGGGGGGGCGTGGAAAACAGTACGGCAGATCCTTAGAAAATCAACAGAATCACCATATGACCCAGCAATCCTACTTTTGGGTATATATCCAAAAAAACCAAAAGCCGGGACTCCAACTTTCAGTTGTACACCCATGTTCATGGCAGCACTGTACACCCATGTTCATGGCAGCACTGCTCACAGTAGACAGACGGTGGAAACAACTCAAGCATCCATCCAAATAGCTAATGAGCACATGCAAAGATGCCCCACGGCATTAGTCATCAGGGGAACACAAATCAAAACCACAATGAGCTGCCACTTCACACCTTTTAGGATGGCTACGATTAAAAAAAAAATCGGAAAACAACAAGTGAGGGAGCAGATGTAGAGAAATCAGAACCTTTGTGCACTGTTAGTGGGGATGGAAAAGGTGCAGCTGCTATGGAAAACAGTACTTAGGTTACGTAGTTTTCTCAAAAAATTAAAAATGAAAATACTGTATGACCAGGAGCAGTGGCTCACACCTATAATCCCAGCACTTTGGGAGGCCAAGGTGAGAGGACTGCCTGAGCCCATGGGTTCGAGACCAGCCTGGGCAACTTGGCAAGACCTCATCTCTATAATAAATCAAAAAAGTAGCCGGGAGTGGTGGCGCATGCCTGTAGCTCCAGCCACATGGAAGGCTGAAGTGGAAGGAACACCTGAGCCCAGCAGGTTGAGGCTGTGGTGGCCGTGAGCAGTGTGCCACCGCACTCCAGCCTGGGCAACAGAGTGAGACTCCTACACAAGAAAAAAAAAATACTATATGATCCAGCAATCCCACTTCTAGGTATACACAAAAGAATTGAAAGCAAATTCTTGAAGAGATATTTGCACACCCATATTCACAGCAGCATTATTCACAATAGCCAAAAGGTGGAAGTCACCCAAGGGTCCATGAATAGACTGATAGATAAACACGATGTGCTCTATCTACACAGTGGAATATGATTCAGCCTTAAAAAGGAAGGAAACTGACACATGTCATTACATGGATGAACCTTAAGGACATTATGCTAAGTGACATAAGCCATTAAATACTATGAGATTTTATTCATATGAGGTCCCTAGAGGAGTCAAAAGTATAGAGACAGAAAGTAGAATGGTGGCTGCCAGGGGCTGGGGAAGGGTATGGGGAGTTTGTGTTTAACAGGGACAGAGTTTCAGTTTGGGAAGATGAAAAAGTTCTGGAGATAGATGGTGGTGGTGGTTGCAGAACAGTGTGAATGTACTTAATGCCACTAGATGACACATTTAGAAATAGTTAAGATGGTAAATTTTATCATATATACACAGGGAGAACCAATCCTCTCTAAAATAACCTATAAATATAATGTAATTCTTCTAAAAAAAATAACAGATTTTTAGAAGAACCAAGTTCTTCTAAACTTCAACAAGCTGGATCTAAGGTTTATAAGGACAAAAAAGCCAAACAACCAGGAAAATTCTGAAAAGCAAGATAGGTGAGGGAAGGTCAGCCTAGCCACATAATAAAATGTGACAGGCTGTACCTTTTTTTTTTTTTTTTTTTGAGTCAGTGTCTTACTCTGTCAACCAGGCTGAGGGTACGATCACAGCTCACCACAAGCATCAACCTCCTGTGCGCAGGCGATTCTTCTGCTGCAGCTTCCTGAGTAACTGGGACTACAGACACATGCCACCATGCCCGGCTTACGTTTTTTGTTTTTTATAGAGATGAGGTCTTGCTAAGTGGCCCAGGCTGGTCTTGAACGCCTGAGCTCAAGCGATTCTCCCGTCTCGGCTTCTCAAAGTGTGAGAATACAGGTGTGAGCCACTGCACGGGTTGGCTGGAGCCTTTTTAAAAGTGTGTTCATGGTGCAGGGATAGATAGCGTGCCAGGCAGCAGACTAGAAGGTATGGAAATAGACTTAGACCCAATTGTGATCAGGTGGCATTTCAATAGGAGGGGATGAAATAAATTATTCAACAAATGATGTTGGGACACCTGGGAAGCTATCTGGAAAATGATGGTGTTGGCTCACTACCTCACACCTTCCCAAAATAAATTCAAGATGGACCAAAGATTTAAATGTAGGATAAGGAAAACATTAAAATAGCAAAGGTGGTCATGGGGGGTTATTCATAACCTTGGCACTGGGCAAGGCCTTTCCAAGGGAAACATGAAACACAATAAAAGAGAAGACAGATTACATTACAAACAAATTTCTGCAAGGCAAAAGCCTCCATAAGTAGTCAGAGATAAATGGTAATCTGGGGAAAAAATACTTCAACGGCGTATCACAAAGGATTAATCTGCCTAACATTGATAAACAGCCCAGTAGAAAAATGGGCCAAAGATACAGACAGTTTACAGAAAAGAAAAAACAAACAGATCTTCAACATGAAAAGATGATCAACCTTCACACAGAACAAGAGAAGTATAAATTAAAATTGCCCTGAGAAACCACTTTCCCTAACAGACAGGCAAAGAGACTCAGTGTGGGCGTGGAATCGGGGAAAATGGGGCTGGCCCTACTTGGAGAGGGGTGTGAAGGGCAATTTTGCAACATTCAGTAAAACTGACATTTCACTTCCAGGAATCTCTCCTCCCACAGGCACGAAGATGTAGGGGCAAGGTCATCTCCCTGTAGCACTGCTTTGCTTGCAGCAGCAAAAGAGGCTGGATACACCTTCCATATCCACCCACAGGGGACAACTACACAAAGAAACCTCACAACTCAACAAGGAGCGAGGACCCCCATGCATTGCCATGGAGAGCCCAGCACTGATGCACATTGCTTCTCACTATCGTGGGCCAGGTCATGTGTGTATTGGTTGGAAACAGGGAGGGGAAAAAAGAAAAAGACAAATATGCCCCAGGGATGCCCAGGAAGGACCACAGGAAAGCCAATGAAACCATAAGAAGTGTCAAGAGTCTTCTGAATCCTGAATGTGTTAACTATTCCACAATAAACCAAATTTTAAAATTAAATTAAAAAAAAAAAAGTCTCGACCAGGTTCAGTGGCTCAGCCTGTAATCACAGCACTTTGGGAGGCCGAGGCGAATGGATTGCCTGAGCCCACGGTTCAAGACCAAGCTAGGCAACTTGGGGAGACCTCGTCTCCACAATCAAAAATCAAAAATTAGCCGGGCATGGTAGCATGCACCTGTAGTTCTGGCTACTTGGAAGGCTGAGGCAGAAGGATCACCAGAGCCCTGCAGGTCGAGGCCAGGATAGGCATGAGCGTGCCACTGAACTCCAGCCTGGGCGACGGAATAAGATTCCAACTTTTAAAAAAAAAAGTCTCAGAGCAAGGGTCTCACTCTGTTGTCCAGGCTGGAGTGCAGTGGCACGATCACAGCTCACTGCAGCCTCCAGCTCTGGGGCTTAAGAGATCCTCCTACCCCAGCTTCTCAAGTATATGGGATTACAGGTGCATACCACGTGCCCGGTTAATTTTTTAAAATAAAATTAACATTTTAAAATAAAAGAAATAAGGATTTATATAAAACAAAACCAAAAAAGTCCCAAAACACCCTCATTCTCATGGCAGAAAATCTTGCCTAGAGTCTAAACCAGAGGTTCTCAAATGGTGGCCCAAGGACCCTCGGGATCCTCAAGAACCTTTCAGGGGACCCACAAGGTCAACACTATTCTGGTAATAATCCTAAGACACTGTTAGACTTTTCCACACTTTCTCCCCAGCATTTCCAGGGCGTGATATGGCAGCAGACAAGTCACAAAAGTCAAGGTGACAGCTGTCTTCTGTCAAGTCAGATGCTGCAGAGAGCTACAAAATGTTGATGTCCCTCTTCACTAATTCTTTTAAAATAGTGATTTAAAAATATACATATATGCTATTTATGTTCACATGTAATGGATTTACAATTGCATATTTTATAAATTAATATTTTAATATCTTAGTCTTGAGATATTAAACCGTCGACAGCAATAAATACAACCCACTACACAACAGCTCCTTGGTGAACTCAATAACTAAGGACCAGAAGGGGCCCCACAACCTGGGCTTGCACATCTGAGCAATGCACCTTGCTCTACTGTTGTCACACCTGCCTCTGCTCTCTGATGCGCACCTGTGCACCTGCCTTTGTTTCCATCTCCCAGCATCCTTCTCCCTCTTTTGGTAGCGACCCCATGCTCTCCACGGGGAATTATGCACTCCATTGTGAGGAGTTACCAACCCCACGTTCTGTCTTGTGGCACGAATGACGTGACAGAGGGGAAGCAGAAGGAGATGTGATAGGGAAAGCAGCAACCAGAAGGAAGCGGGGGAGGCCAGAGACCTGGCCTGAACATCCCATGCAACTCCACACCCCAGGCCCTAAACCAGCAAATGCCTCCCTCTGACTAAGCAAGTCTGAGGTGGGCCCTCTCTCCCTTACATGCCCTACATGCCGGGGCTTTGGGGAGACCCTCAACAGTGGCCCCACATCCTGCCACTAGAACAGGTAACAGCTCCATGTGACAACTACAGGAACTGGTCATAAACCAGAGGCAGCATTCTCTCAAAGAATGGCACAAGTAAGCCGGGCTCGGTGGCTCAGCCTGTAGTCCCGCGCCTTTGGGAGGCTGAGGTGAGTGGATTGCCTGAGCCTGCGGGTTCGAGACCCACCTGGGCAACTTGGCGAGACCTCATCTCTACAATAGATCAAAATGAGCGGGGTGTGGTAGCGCGTGCCTGTAGTTCCAGTTACTCGGAAGGCTGAGGCGGAAGGATCGCCGGAGCCCAGCGGGTCGAGGCTGCGGTGGCCGGGAGCGGCCACTGCACTCCAGTCTGGGTGACAGAGTGAGACTCCAACTCAAAAAAAAAAGAATGGCACAAGTGTCATCAGCCTTAAGAAATCAAGGCATAAAACAACTGACTTCCAAAATGGACACTTTGGGAAGAACATTTTTAGGACTAAAGGTCTCCTCCACTCTCTGCAGGACCCTCTGACAAATCGTTCTGTAAGGACCAAGACTTCCTTAAGATCAGATTTGTAGTCACCCACTTTACAGATAATTCTACATGCAGAAAATGCCACTGGTGGCAAAATACACCTGGGATTCACACTGACTCACTAGGAAGGAGTCCCCATGTGGGGAAAGCATTCCAACGGTCACTTTCCAGCAAAAACAACTAAAAATTTAAACACGACTTTGCCTCAGCTACTACAAACATGGCTGACTCCATGGGTGTGTGGGGCCTCCATGCTTTATGGAGTTGACTTGTAGAAGTGTTGCAATCTCCATCTCCCAGAAAAAATGGAGACTCTCATTCAATGCAGGTGGCTAGGTAATTTTGCACTAGGTAATTTTAATTCTTTAAAAAACAATATCTAAAAGCACAACTATGAAAACAATGGTTCAATGTTTGAAAAGCCATGAGCCATCTCCATATTGCATAATTAAAAATGCAGATACTCTTAGGTATTATAAGTACTTTAGAGAAAAATCTAAATAAATAAATAAATCATGCAACTACTCACACACACAGGTCCTGCCCATGCTCCAGGCAGCTCAACTGCAGAAATGTCTGGGCTCCCCACCCACCCCCACCTGTTGAAACCGGTCCCAAAAATCTACTTCTTGTGTGCCAGGGACTCTCTCAAGGTCTCGGGACATCCTGATCTGACCCTCCATCTCAGTCACTGCCACTGTGACAAACAGTTCCCCAGGACCTCATCAACCTCCAGGGGAAGGTGCATGGTGCCGGGTTGGTGGGCACCACAGGCCACACGGCTAAGATCACATCCCCGCGCCCCCCCCCAGGCTCCTGTCTCCAGTGCTAACCTTTTCTCAAGCACATCTCCCCTCACTCATGGCTCAAGCCCCATTCTCTCCTCTTCCAGTTCTGGCCTGCAATCAGCTGCGCAGCTGATAAGGGCACTGTCCGGACAAGACCTGCTCAGTCCTCCTCCCTTTGCCCACACGGGTTTGCGGACTTGGCTTTCAGCAGCAGCTCCTGTTTCCCATATCAGGTATACTCGACCCTCGAGAAGCTTGGAGCTGCACCACAGGCCCCGTCCCCATCTGACCTTAAGGTCTGCCCCACCTTCTGAATGCTCTCCTGTCCCCAAACAGACCCGCGCATGACTCAACTAACCAGAATGCACTACCTAGAATCATTGATGAGCAAGGGATCCAGCAGTCAGCAAATCATACCAATAACCGGCATCGCATCTCTCCAAAGTAGGAGAGAAAGCAACTTAGAGGGGCCCAGGTCAGGACCCATCCTGGGCAATGTCTTGCAGCTTCCATAATTAGAATCCTCGGACAACGAACACCAAGGTACAAGTGACAACTCCATCCCTCCCTCCTCCCACCCTCCAGCCTACAGCCATATCCCCTGACTCCACTTAGAGCAGTGAGAAGCCCAAACACCTCGCTAGAATGTTCATCAAACTTTCACCAAGCAAAGGTCACCAATAAGGCTGGGCTTGGTGACTCAGCCTGTAATCCCAGCACTTTGGGAGGCTGAGACGAGTGGATTGCCTGAGCCCACGGGTTCGAGACCAGCCCAGGCAACTTAGCAAGATCTCATCTCTACAATAAATAAAAATTAGCCGAGAGTGATAGCACACACCTGTAGTTCTGGCTACTTGGAAGGCTGAGGCGGAAGGACCACCAGAGCCCAGCAGGTCAACGCTGGGTTGGCCATGAGTGTGCCATGGCACTCCAGCCTGGGCGACAGAGTGAGACTCCAACTCAATTAAAAAAAAAAAAAAAAGGCCGGGCTCGGTGGCTCAGCCTGTAATTCCGCACTTTGGGAGGCCGAGGTGAATGGACTGCCTGAGTCCGTGGGTTCAAGACCCGCCTGGGCAACTTGGCAAGACCTCATCTCTACAATAAATTAAAAAAAAAAAAATTAGCCAGGCATGGTAGTGTGCGCCTGTAGTTCCAGCTACTTGGAAGTCTGAGCGGAAGGATCGCCGGAGCCCAGCAGGTTGAGGCTGCGATGGCCGGAAGCAGCCACTGCACTCCAGTTTGGGCAACAGAGTGAAACTTCAACTCAAAAAAAAAAAAGGCCACCAATGCCAAACCCTAGTGGGCTAATAAATGCAACTTACCAGAGCATGCCAACTTCTACTGCATCCTAAAGAAACGTTATACAAGCAAATAATGGTTTTTTAAAAAATTCATATAAACTTGCCCCAGAACAGTAAATTGCAAATAAAACTGTTTTTGTTCTAATTAAAAACCATGCCAGAAAATCACCTGAAATGAGAGAGAAAGAGAAAGAGAAATATCACTCCATAAAGTTCCTCTGGATCTAAATAAGAGTACAACTCACCACATCATCTCATTCCCACACGTCTTTCAAGGCTTTAGATCATTTTCTCTTTGGAAGAACCCAACCTGCTTAACATTAAATTAAGGCAAACTCTCTTTGAAACTACCTTCCTTTGCAACATGCCTTCTGCTGGGATGGACACACAGTGCGGAAAGAGAGCTGATCTGTGTGCTGGCTCCAAGGCCCACACCTGGCACCTGGGAAACTCCAGCAGCACAGGAAACCTCTCCCACCTGCCGGAGCTACTTCACAGCCCTCCCAGTCAAGGGCCCAAAGGCCTGGGCACATATTCCCAGGGGAGGGCAGGACTCATCAAAAGCAGGACAGGCATGGAGACCTGGCTTAACCAGATGAGCAGGTTGACAGGCAGAGAAGGGTGGTTCCCCATCCCACCTGGGGATGGCAGCTGAGTCAATCCTGCAGACATCAAAGCTCTGCAGAGGAGGGGAGGTCTCAGTGAAAAAAGTCCCCAAGAGGACAAAAGAATGCTGCTTTTAAGATCTAATCTCCAAATTCCAAAAGGAAACAAATCCTGTCAGCTGGTTCAACTGAGAGACCATCCAAGGCCCTTGCCAAGTACACAACATCCCAGGAGGCACCAGCCCCCACTCACAGAGGGCATGGTGGCCTCAGTTCTGCGGCCAGATGGCCTGGCCCTGTAGAAAAGGGTCACTGGTGACATCTGTCATCCTGGCCACACTTAACACCTGTGGAAGCTGATGGCTACTGGCCTCATAAATATGACTTAGCCAGACAAGACTCCAAGTCCTGAATGGCACAAGTCAGAGGCCAGAGTCCCTCTTCACAGGGAGCAGGGAGCCGAGCCCAGCTAGTCCTTGTCCTCGTGGCCAGTCCAGGCAGAAGCAGCAGAGAAACTGCAGAAGCAGCCCTCTGATCTCCCGTCATGGCACTGATCTGGAACTATGCACAAATGATTCCAACAATGCGGCCACAAAGTGAATTTCCAGAAAGTAAATCTATCCTAATACAGTGGGTCAACACTTCCAGCAAGGACAGTGTTCAGGGTCTGGCTGGTGCCTCTCAATAGAACAGCAGACTCCTTTTAACCCTCTGCAGGCCCCCTCGACTGGCTCCTGCTCTTTCCCAGACGCCTGCCTCCTCAGCCTCCCTGGGCCAGCCCAGGAAGATGGTCAAGGTAGGAAAAGAGCACTGGATTTAAGGTCAGAGATCCAGAGGACCCTGCAACCTGGACAAGTCATGTATCACCCCCACACCTACCTGAAGGGGTAGTCACCTGCCTGTGTGATCACCTGCCCATGCAGCCCGGGCTTTGTGGTTCTCTGCATATTTGAATCTCAACCCTCTGACCGGCTGCAGAGATGCCCGCAAAGACTCAGAGGGGGCTAGCCACTCCCAGGGGGTAGCTGGGAGGGGTCAGGGTATTAGGGCAGGAAGAAGGGCTTCCTATGGCTGCTCCCAGGGCTAACCATTACTGACGGCTAAACTCTCTTGACAGGAGACTGTTTTCCCCTCAGAATTTAGAATTCTCCTACCTCTGGGCCCCCAGCGTCCCTACTGACCACTGTGCCCAGTTCATCAGGGCATTACCTCACTTTCCCAGATGCAGGGCCAGCCCCATGGGCTGCAAGATGAGGGCCCTGTGGGTGAGGGGCACTTCATGTGCCACTAAAGGCAGATTCAGGACCCAGGACACTAAAGTTGGAAGAGGCATCTACCTCCAAAGACAGCCAAACACCTGTCCCGGCGCCCAGGTTCCCCCCAAACATCTCTTGGATTGTCCAGAAACCTGAGGCATTGAAACCTGCTGTGCTGCTCAATTTCTATCTCTAGGTCATTTCCAAGTCTGCCCCGATGGCTCAAAAACACTCCACACCCCCCCCCCCCCAAGGTGCCTGTCCCTTGCTTCATTTCCCCAAACCGAAGTGTCTCTGAGACAAAGAGCAAGCTTTCCTGGGCCTGCTGGGACAGGACCCCCAACTCCCTTGCTGCTTGCCTCACGGCTAGACCACATGGTCTACAGGAGGTGGGCACAGTAATTACTGTACTGACTTCGCATTTCACCTAGAGCAGCAGAAGTACACCTGGTTCACATCAAAAAGTTCCAGATCTGAATGCACTGGTTATCAGCAGCACTAGCAGCAAACCATAGGGAACAAAAATGTGCTGGCCAGAGCCTCCTCCTAGGAGATGCTGCCTCACCCAGGACCAGAACAGACACAGTCTTCACCTCCAGCCCAGACCTTCTGTGCCCTGCTAGGGCCTACTGTCCTGAGTCCAAGCTGTACTTACTCCTGGACATCTCTACACCTGCAGCTTCCTGAAACACCTGTCTTCCCTGGGGTTATTCCCCAGGAGGCCCCTCACCACTCACAAGCAACACCCCTTCCTCTACAGAGGGTCCTTGTCAGGGCCTGGAGACTCCCTCCAACCCAGCTCTCCTCTGGTCACTGCCTCCACCCCATGTCCTTCATCCCAAGTTTCCCTGAACATGCCTGTTCCCACATACCTGGTCCCGCATACCTGTGCACTCTCATACCCGCCCTAGCCTAGAATGTCCTTTAACATTTCACACTCCACCCCACCCTGCCTGCCCTGACTACCTCTACCTGTCCTTCCACAAAAATAGGGGTGCGGAAGATGGGCCCACCAGGCATGTAACAGGTCCTGTGGACAGTGCTGCAATGGGTGACAATGTGGCACTGGGCCAGGGAAAGGTATGTACAAGGAAAGCAAGAAAATGGGAACACTGGACACATGTATGGTATGTCCAGTGCACGTCTGGGGGTGGGAGACGGGTATCACCAAGGCCCTGGCTTCTGCTTAATGCTGAGCTTAAGGGTGCCCATTACATTATCAAAAATCACTAACAGACAAAAGAGGGCCATGCACGGACCAAAGATAGCAGCACAGACCCAAGTACTATGACTTATCCCATTCTATGCACCAGTGACCCAAAAAATGAAAAGAGGAAGAAAAAGACTCAGCCCACAAGTTTCCCCCTTAGAAACCCACCCCACAGTATAGACCCTGATACGAGAAGTCACTTAAGGCAATGCTGGCCCACCTAGGCCTGCACACCACAGGACTTGCAGTGGCCTCTGTGTGCCAGGTCCAGCAGGCTAGAGGCATTTGCAGAATATCTGCCAAATGGTCAAGAGCATTTGGATTGGATTCCCCTCCAATCGCATCCAGTGAAGGTGTCACATTTGCTATCTATAAGAGGGGAGCCTGCAGGCAAAATTCTGCTTAACTGGAGGTTCAGAGGGGAAAAAACTGGGCAGGGGAGAATCTAGCAATGGCTCGTCAGTCCTCAAATCCAGAATTTACTATGACTTTTTAAGAGTTTCAGAAGATTTACCTTTCTGCTGCTATTGGTAAAGAGACAAGGTCTGCAAACCAAATAACAGAGTCGACAAGGTTTCGATGGTACTTAAGCAAACATATTATTCTCAAACACTTGAGAACAGTGTAGATAAAATCAGTTCCTTTTATGTTTTTGTTCACATGCCTTCTTTTTTGAAAGCCCACACGGAGAGTTCTAATTTAGGTTATCTTGGTGAACAAAAATAATCACGAAGTGGGGTTTATGTCTTCTAATTATATAGAATTTAGGACAAAATATTCATGTAAGTGATTCTGAAATACTTTATAAATAGGTCATATAGGCTCTCCTTATTGTCAAAATTATTTAAGCTCAATGCTACAGAGTCCATTTCTCTACACAGAAGAACTGGCAACAAGGTAGGAAGACAGCAGTTCCCTCCACGATGCCTGGCCCTTTCCACTGTGTTAGCTTTCCCTGCCATAGCTAACTGTAGAGTGCGGGGGGCAAGAACACAGACCTTTCTGAAGGATGCAACCTGGGACTTCAGCAATGACTGTCAGCACCTACCTCATGTAGCCCTGGTAAATTCCAGGTCCAGACCAACAAACTCCAATTTTCTGATGCAGCAGTAGTGCATTTTTTTGTCCCTAATGAGAGAATTTAAGATCAAAAGGGATTTCACAATCACACACTGAAACTGTCACTGAAAGGGAAGCAGTTTCCTGCCTTTCCAGCTGATTTTGTAAAAACTAGAAACTGCCATCATCCTCAGTTGTCCTCTGATAGTGCTGTGGACTCTTCCCCCAGTCTCACTGACCTCCTCCCACCCTCACCTGGGCCAGGCCCTAGCAGAACCCCCACTGCTCTCCCAGGTCCGGGTTTTTCCCCTCCCATCCCCCCACCAGGACACCAAATCAAGGCTAGTCACAAGCAACTAGTAAACACCAACTGATCAGAGTGTGCACAGCGGCAGCCCCAAGCCTGAGGCACAATATATCACATGAGAATACCCCTTGGGATGGCACTCCTGGCCAACCTCACCCTCGGGGCTCACGGAGTACTTGCTCATCCCATGCTTTCTCAGCTCTCTGCCAAAGGCCGGGCTTCCTGTAGTTCCAGGAGGACATAGAGACAGTGGAGGGAAAAGCGTAAGGACCCTGCCACCTCCAGTCCCCACCCACCATCCATCATCTCCCAGTTTGCAACCAAAGCCTCCCACCATGGAGAATCAGAGCCAAGGGGCATCCATGAGCCCCTTGGAGCCGTCACAGTCAGACTCTGGGCTCGGCCCCTCCCGACTCAGGGAGGGACTGAAGACACGAGGCTGTTCAGGCTGCCCAGTAGCTGGTATAGACATGGAGGGTGGGTTTTCGGCCTCCCAGACCAAGGCTCTCCTGACTGCCCAGGTCTCAGCCATCCAGGTCAACAGTGGCAGGATGCCACTGGACTCATCCAGCCTCAATGCTCTCAAATGGGCCATGACCCATCCTGCAAGGCACTTGTGGAAATGAAAACAGGCAATGGGGTCTCCCTATCAACATACATGTGCCAGGTGGCAGAAGGGTCACAGGGGAGAAGCTAAGTAGAGAGTCATGGGGGGAGCCTGACAGTCTGCAGTTGTAGAAAGGGTGTTGACAGCAGGTCTACTGGAACTTGCAGCTACAGGAGAGGACAGCAACCACATCAGTCCTGGGGCAGGGCTGGCCCTAACATCCCAGTGATGCCACCCAAGCCTTTCCACTGTCCCTGGCCATGGTTAAGTATAGATTGTGAAGGGTAGGAACACAGGTCTTTCTGAGGGATACAACCTGGGACTTCAGCAGGGGCTGAGGGAAAGGGAAATGGCTAGACTGCTGGGGGGTTTGGGCAGGGGGCCACAGTCCAGGCAGAGTGCACTGGGACCTCAGGGAGCCCACAAAGCAGGCGAGTCACTGAGAAATCCAAAGAGTAGTCTGGGTGAGAAGAGTCATGAGTGTACCCCGCAGGAGGATAATTGAGAAGACAGCATCAATCTTTTAAAGTACCTAAAAGAGTGTGCCCATGGGGTGACATCAGGACAGGGGCCCTGTGTGCAGTTGAGCTGAGACCTCTCACATACCAAGTAAGAATGATGTAGACCCTTCAGGGTCATGGCAGGGGTGGCAGCCACCCCCACATATCCCCTGGCACCAGCAGGTGTTCAGATAATAGAATGGCCCACTCACCCTCTCCCTGGGGCAGTGCTCCTGTGCCTCCAACCAGACCAGCCCACCACTGGACCGTCTGTCCTCGGGCCAAACGAGGTGAAGCTCCCCACATCCAAGACTCCCCCCACATCCAAGGCTCCTCCCATGTCCAGGACTCCCCCTACATCCAGGGTTCCCCCCACACCCAGGGCTCTGCCCATGACCAGGGCTTGCTTCCTTTAATGAGACTCCAGGGCTTTCAGGAAGGCAGCATCAACTGGAGAAACAAGGACATCCCCACAAGGTCTCTTGGTTCCAGAAGGATCCTTCCTACAGCACCAGCAAGCTGGGATGCTCCTCTCACAGTTACTGAGTAAGCACCTGCCAGGTACCCAGCCCTCTGTCCAGTGAGATAGTTACTAGCCATGACCACTGCCAGGGGTCAGCACTTCACACACGACACCTCAAATGCTTCCAAGAACTCTGCTGTGGACCTCACTTTGGAGGGGAGGAAGGGACTCTGGGAGAGGCTCGGTCACCAGCCCAGACCCCACAGCTACAACATAACCTAGGGGAAGAAATGCTTCGGCCTGGTCCACATCCCAGCTCTGCCCAGCCCTAACTGACTCCAGTGGTCACATGGGTAGACCTCACATAGAAGGAATCTGACAAAGGACCCCAGAGGATGGGAGAGGGGAGGCCTGGGCAGGAAGACAGAGGAAAGAGCAGGCACCCCGCAGCTCTGGGAACACCAGCCACCCTGGCCTTCCCACCCTGGAGCCTCTTAAGATCACTGATTCTCCAAAGACAGCAGTTGCCAGTCTGGCTAAGGCTGCAAAAGATCAGGGGTGGGGCCTTTTAAAAGCTTAGAAAGTGGTTGGCCAGAAGCCACAGCTCCCCTTTTTTTTTTGCCTCTATAGTGCCTGGCCCACCCCACAGACATCAGTATCAAAGGGCCCTCGCCATGGAGGGCGTTCCTGAGAACCAGCGGGCCCGCCCCCATCAACAGAGAGCACAGTAGGCCTGCCACCTTCCTGCCCTTGCCTGGTGTTTGCTGCCTGGATGGATGAAAAGGGACAATGGTAGAGGGAGGAGGTGAGGCTGACCTCAGCTCTGTCCCTGCTGACCCACAGGCTCCTTACCCTTCAAGTGGGTGGTGGTGCTGCCAGTCACCAGGGTTACCTGGCCCCATTCCCTCTCTCCCAAGCATCTGGTAGCAGATAAGGGTTGCTGGAGCTGATCCCTCAGGACCACCTATCCTGAGAGCCACAACTCTAAATGTTGGGCTTAGAGAGAGAAGCTCCGACCACCCAGGTGGAACCCAGTGTGGCCTGGCCTCTCGAACCCCAGAGGTTCTTGCCTAGACACCACGCACTCCCTCCCTTCCTGTGCTCCTCCTGGCCAAGTTCTGACCCCCAGGGCTTTTGCCACCAGTCCTAGGGTGTGAGTGAGTGAGGGCATGACCCACAGACAGTCTGCCCAGAGCAGGGAGGAGCAGAAAGCCCCCGATGCCCCTCCCCCATCCTCAGCACCATGCTCTCTGGCTCAGCCCTGATGCCTAGACTTCTGACCGTTGACTCATGTTTCACTTCCTCTCCGCCAAACATCTGCCGAGACCTCCACGGTAGGGCAGGCTGGGTTCTATGGACCAGCAATGCCCACTAGTAAATTCCACTGTTTTAAATTCTACCTCGGTCTAGCCCCTCTGGTTCCCTTCACTCCACACCCCTCTTGCTCATGCACGCATGCATTCTCTTTTACACACACACACACACACACACACACACACACACACACACACACACACACGATTCCACCTGATCTCCACTTTTTGATGGAGCACTTCTGCAGCATCCACCCATCTCCCTAAGCAGTGGGTGTTGAACAAAATATTGACTTTCTTCCTGAACTGGGATCTGCTGAGGATGCCTGTTCTGTGATCAATATGACAGGATGGAACAGAGCCTCATCCACTGACCCCCATCCAGTCCGCTTTCATGTGCTCCCCCCCACCACCACCACTCCTGTCAGACTCCAAAAATCCCCCTGGTTGGAACAAGAGCAGGGCCACAGAAACCAGGCATTGAACACAAGATGGGTGCTGCTACCACACAAGACCCCAAAGGGGCCTCCACCTCCCAGAGATGACCAGGGCAAGTGTCACTCTAGACAGCTGGGCTTTCGGAGCAGCCTGCCCTATACACTTAGGCCTGACAGTTTCACTTCTTGGGGAGAGAACATGCGAAATGACTGACACACCTCAGTGCAGTGCAGTCTCAGCAAGTGGCTGGGTACACATCTCCTACTCTAGCTCAGCCACCGCCCACCATCACTGGCTCATCACAGCCCAGCAGGGACATGAACTCAATGGATCACGCTGGTGTCCACTCCTGCAGTGTCCACTCCTGATCTGAGCTGAGCACTCCTCTGGGGCGAGGGGCCCAATCCAGCACATTAGGATTCTGTGTAAAATGAGCAACTGGGCGTGGAACAGACCAGGAGAATGTGCGCACATGAGCATCATGGGCAGCCAGCTACGGGCTGGTTCTTCTGGGGTATAAGTTAGGTTCTGTGACACTAAAGAGGTGTGTGGGTGCAGGGGTGTGAGTATGTGTGGGGGTGTTAACAACTCAAGTTGCTCAGAGATTTAAATGCCAAACTCTCCACCCCAGGGGTCAAGGCTGATGCATCCTCCTGTCTCTGCAGATCCTGTCTCTGCAGATCCGTATCCCAAGCACCTGCTGCAGGGCCTCAATTCTCTCCCTACCCACTATAAGGCAAGAGGATGGAAGACCCTACAGGGATCAGGCCAGGCTGGTCAGGCTAGGCTCACACTGGTGCTGCTTTCCTCAGAAGATTGGCAGGAGCTCCCCACACCTCGTGCCCCAGCAGCGGTCACCAGGCAGCCACTCCGGGAGGCTGGAACCCCCCAAATGATTCAGTCATGCCTGAGCTCTGCAACCTGAGAAGGGGGACAGAGCCTCTCCAGGCCAGTGTCACCCTGCAACTGCCTCTGACCATCGTACTGGACCAAGAAGGCATGCATATCTCAACCTGGAAAGCAGGAAAGAGCCAACGAGGCCAAGCAAGGACCAGGGATGGGGGAGCTGGGACAAACAGTCAGCAGGAAGGCAGCAGGCTGGCCCCAGACTGGGGTGTGGGCAGGGATGTGGACCAGGCCCTAAGCCTCACCTCTCGGAAGTACACATGGAACGACGGCATCTCCAGTGCAGTGCAGCCCTGGCTCCCCAGGGCTCTGCTCTGGGCTCCAGGCTGGGCAGAGCTGGGCAAGCTCCACCCACTAGCTTAGACATAAGCTACAGAGCTAGGGGAAACTTGGGGGTCGTGGGAGGTCCTAGACCTCACAGCACAGAGACAAGGGCCTTCAGGAGATGCAGTGTCCCACCTCATCCTGACACATGGCCGGAGCCAGTCCCGGCCCCAGAAAAGTTACAGGCACATGCTAGATGGGTCTCCAGGAGCCTTGAACAGAGGGTGACCTTTAACAAGCTGACCTGACAGGCCCCCAGGTCAGCCTGAGACCTGTCCCAGGGAGCATGGGCATGGTGACTCCAGGGCTCACCCAGCCTGGCTGGCCCTCCCCATTCCTGTGTCCTGCAAATGAGTTCCGGGGCCCCTCCTCCAACCCCTCCAGGGAGCCCTTTTTAATTCTCTCCAGCCCCCAGCTAGGTCAGGTCTGTTTCCCACAGACTCTGCCTCTTTCTGCCTTCCCACCAGGCCTAGTCTCCCTCCTACCACACGTGCCCTGAGGGCAGAGGTGTTATTCAGTAGTCAGCTGCCCAGGGAGCAGGTCCTCATTAAACCTGTAAACAAGATACACAGTGACTCGCACAAGGGCAGCTGAACACACGAGTGGGTGTCTTGTCTTT
Organism: Carlito syrichta; assembly: GCF_000164805.1. Taxonomy (NCBI): domain Eukaryota; kingdom Metazoa; phylum Chordata; class Mammalia; order Primates; family Tarsiidae; genus Carlito; species Carlito syrichta. The sequence goes on along the minus strand of NW_007245852.1, from coordinate 30,917 downwards.
CAGGCAAGGGCTTTGGGGCACTGCAGCCAGAACCTTCGTGGGTCCACCATCAACACAAGTCAGCAGAGATGGAATATCCACCCGGTTCTCACTTTCCCCAAAACTTCTTTGAGAGTCTGAGCCACAGGGCTCGTGAGCACTCCAGCATGAAAGAAATGCCTGCGGGTGATGATCTGCATGGTATTTCAAAGGCTGCCCCCTGCCAAGGTGGCAAGTCCAGAGGCAGAGAGGAGACAGACCTATCCAGGACCCCAGTCAAAGATGCATCTGAGCTCCAAAGCATCCGGGAAGCCTTTCTCCTCTTTGCCTGATGAGGCCAGACCAAGGCCAGACGGCAGAGCTGTGTTCAAAGTCAGTCCTACTTCACATTTCAAAGGGAAACCCAAGTCTGTGCCCATGCCCATGGGGCTAGGCTGGCAAAACACAGCAGGGAAGTCCCAGTCCTCCTGCAGCCTCTCTCCTCTGTTCCCTGCCAGTCACAGAACCACTTTGGGAGAGGCGGCAGCCCTTTCCAGCCCCTGCCAGCCTGAGCTACAACAGTGCAGGAGTTCGAAGTGTAAGGCCAGGGACTGAGCACCCACGCATGGTGCCCTGTCGATAATGCTGCCTCCCAGCGGGGTGCTGGTCCCACTGTCCATGTACACTGGGACTGAACGATCAAGTAGATGGATGGCAAACGGTGGGCCTGGCTTCCCACTGTTGGAATGGACACTTATTGATCAGAAAGGAAGGAGATGAGAATGACCTACGCAGTAACCAGATTAAGAGTTCCCCCCAAGCCGGGCTTGGTGGCTCAGCCTGTAATCCCGCGCCTTTGGGAGGCTGAGGTGAGTGGATTGCCTGAGCCCGCGGGTTCGAGACCTGCCTGGGCAGTGAGACCTCATCTCTACAATAAATCAAAAAAAAAAAAAAACATCAGCCGGGTGTGGTAGCACGCGCCTGTAATTACGGCTACTCGGAAGGCGGAGGCGGAAGGATCGCCGGAGCCCAGCAGGTCGAGGCTGCGGTGGCCGGGAGCGGCCACTGCACTCCAGTCTGGGCGACAGAGTGAGACTCCAACTCAAAAAAAAAAAAAAAAAAAAAAAAAAAAGGGGGTCCCCCCCGTGTGAACCATGTTTCACTCAATATACAGATGCAGGCAGCTACACACAGAAGTAGGCACAGATATGCACACACATTGGGCCAGTGTTCACGCATGTTTGTCCTTGCTGTCAGCTGAAAGGACCTAGAAGTCATGATACCCCCTGCACCACCCCCCATCAATGAGCACACTCGACACCTGGGTCTTGGTTTCTGATTCCATTCTCCAATAAAAGGATCCCAGGTCCCCTGGAGAAGGAGCAAAGGCAAGGAGTGTACAAGAAGAGCCTGGAGCATTTGCAGGCCAGAAAGTGAGGAAGTGCTCAGATCACCCATGGTGACGGGTGAGTCAGAGGGACCCAAAGGCCAGAGCTGGAACAACTGAGCAACAGAATAAATAAAGGAATATTGTGTTATAGCCTAAAGTATAAAATAAGCATCCACAAATCCATACTGATGTAAGCAAATGATCAAATGCATTGACAAGTGGGGAAGAAGAGATAAATCTCCCGTGGGGAAGAATTCCAAGTAATTTCTGTAGCTACCTCCCCCTGGAGGAGGTAGGCGTAACTACCCAGCCTTAAACATGGGCTGCGAATGGTGACTTCCTTCCAGAGATGACAGTATGGAAGGGAGGAAACAGAGTCACTCCACAGTGAAGATGCCTGACAGTCACACCTCAGTCAGGTGACCACAATTGGCAGCGACAGTGACAAGTAATATTGACAGCAGGTGTCCTGCATGCGACAAGAAGGTACTTCCTTCTGTGGTCTTCCTCCCCGACCCATTACCCCGGTCTGTGAGAAACATGCCAAAATTCCAATAGAGGAATTCCAATTGTCCAAACAGTCAAATTCCAGTGGAAGGGGACCCCCCCATTTTGTCTGGGTCATCAAAAATAAGAAAAGTCTGAGAAATTGTCACAGCTGAGAAAAGCCTAAGAGAAATGACAGTTAAATGTCATGGGGAATCCTAGATGTGGTCCTGGGATAGAAAAAGGATATTAGGCAAAAGCTAAGGAAATCAGAAACTGTGTACTTTGGTTAATAACAATGTATCAACACTGATACATGAATTGCAACTAATGCACCATGCTAATGCAAGATATTAATAACAGGACAAACTGTGTAAGTGCCAGTGGGGATGAAAATTGCCTGAGCCCGCGGGTTCGAGACTCGCCTGGGCAGTGAGACCTCATCTCTACAATAAATCAAAAAATCAGCCAGGCTTGGGAGTGCATGCCTGTAATTCCGGCTACTTGGTAGTGCATGCCTGTAATTCCGGCTACTTGGAAGGATCGCCGGAGCCCAGCAGGTCGAGGCTGCGGTGGCCAGGAGCAGCCACTGCACTCCAGTCTGGGCGACAGAGTGAGACTCCAATTCAAAAAAAAAAAGGAAACTCTATTATCTTTGCAACTTTTCTGTAAATCTAAAACTGTTTTAAAGAATACAGTCTAAGCCGGGCTTGGTGGCTTAGCCTGTAATCCCGTGCCTTGGGAGGCTGAGGTGAGTGGATTGCCTGATCCCACGGGTTTGAGACCCGCCCGGGCAACTTGGTGAGACCTCATCTCTACAATATATCAAAAAACTAGCTGGGCGTGGTAGCGTGCACCTGTAGTTCCAGCTACTCGGAAGGTTGAGGCAGAAGGATCGCCGGAGCCCAGCAGGTCGAGGTTGCGGTGGCCGGGAGCAGGCCCTGTACTCCAGTCTGGGTGAGAGAGTGAGACTCCAACTCAAAAAAATTAAAAAATAAAATAAAGAGTACAGTCTATTAAAAACAAGAAAATCAGCATGTTGCCCAGTGTGAGAGGCGGGATGGACCTGGGATCCGGACTCACTCATCAGCTCTGCCTGAGTGTCCACAGACACCCACGGCCAGACCCTGCCTCTGGGTGCCCCAGAAGACACAAACAGAAAAGGGCTAGTTTCAAATTAACCGATACATACAATAATGGAAGGAGGGCAAAGTGCAGTGGCTCATGCCTATAATCCTAGCACTTCAGAAGGTTGAGGTGGGAAGACTGCTTGAGCCCAGGAGGTCGAGACCACCTTATTCAACACAGCGAGACCTCATCTCTACAAAAATGAAAAAATTAGCTAGGCATGGTGGTGTACACCTGTAGTCCCAGCTACTTGGGAGGCTGAGGCGAAAGGATCACCTGAGCCCAGGTCTAGGCTACGGTGAGCTGGGAGCTTGCCACTGTACTCCAGCCTGGGTGGCAGAGACTCCAATTCAAAAATAACAAAAACAACAATAATAATAATGGAAGGATAACTAAGGGACAACAACTGGGGCAATCTGTGAGAGCCCATGGGACCCCCCAAGGCCCCCCACCCTCATCTGCAGCCATGTGTCCCACACACACTTGACAAATGCTGTCCCCTGTCCCCAGAGACTCCAGACATCAGATGAAAGGCAGGGTCCTGCCCTCTGGGAGCTCAGAAGACAGGCAGGTAAACAGATGACCACACACAAGATCAGCACAGGGCAGGGAGGGGTCAACAGTCCGAACCCAAGGGAGTCGGAAGCAACTTGAGTGCAGCTCACACAAATGGCAAGTGAGAAAATGAGGTGAGAGGTGTGTAGCGGCTCGCAGGGCCCTGCACACGGTGGCTGCACTGCTCGGGAAGTGTGATGGGCCCTAGGACAGCCACACCAATGGGGATGGGCGGCTGCTGCCAACACCGACCCCGGGGTGCTAGGGTGGCCAGGCGAGCACACCAAGATCCAAAAGAAAGGCGGTCCAGGGCCGTGTGGGGTGGGGAGAAGGTGGCACACTCCAGATGGAGCACAGGCACAGCTCTGGCACTGCATGCCACGGCACAGATTAAAACACATCCACGCTGAGTAAGGGAAGCAGACACCAGAGGCCACAGACAGTCTGAGTTCATCTACATGAACTGTCAGAGAGACAAACCGGGAGAGACAGAAAAGAGAATGGTGACTGCTGTGGGCAAGGGGACAGCAAACTGGGGACAACCTACTAAAGGGTCTGGGCTTTCTTTTTGGGTTTTGACTGTGGTGATGGCTACACAACTTCGTGAATACACTAAAAGTCAATGAGTTGTGTACTTTAAGTGGATGGGTTGTACAGTATATGGATTACATAAACCTCCATAAGATGTTTAAAAGGAGCAAACAGGCCAGGCACGGTGGCTCAGTTCTGTTATCTCAGCACTTTGGAAGGTCAAGGTGAGAGGATTACTTGAGCCCAGGAGTTTGACACCAGCCAGGGCAACCTAGTGAGACTTCATCTCTATAAAAAATTTAAAAATTAGCCAGGCATGGTGGCACACAACTGTAGTCCCAGCTACTCTGAAGGCTGAGGTAGAAGGATCACCTGAGTCCAGGAGGTCGAGGCTGCAGTGAGCCATGAACATGCCACTACGCTCCAGTCTGAGCAACAGAGTGAGACCCCAATCAATCAATCAATCAGTCTCAGAGTCTCTCTCCCTCTCTTACTCGTGGCCTGTCCCCAGCCCCTCCCCACCCACAACCTCAGCTCGGCCCCAAGTCAGAGTCCCAGGTCCTGAAGTAGCTGGTCCCTGGAGTCTAGACTGCAGTGTGACCCAGCGAGTGTCACATGAGCAAGACATCCATGCAGTCCCACTCCAGGTTACTGAACAGGAGCAGAAAGGCCTCTAACTTCAGTGAGCACACCTTCTAGAAGGGAAGAAATGATGGGAACAGAGGAACAGGTGGGAGTGCTCACAGGAGGCTTCCCCCGCAAGGGGATACAGAGTAGCAGGCACCACCTCAGAAGTGGTGGGGCTGAGCCTTTCTGCAGGAAGAGCTTCCGGGGGCACGGGTTTGGGTCAGGTGTGCCTCACACCTGACTCCAAGCCACAGGGCCGGAGGAGGGGCTCCTGCTTCTCTGACCTGCGTGCCCACCCCCAGACAGCCCCAAGCCCCTCCCCATACAGGGAAAGATGGAAGCAGCAGCCGTGTCCACCCATCGTGGGGGAACCCAATCAAGGGAGGCCGAGCTGCTTCCTGCAGCCTTCTAACCGCTGCAGCCTTCAACAGGCGCCACAGCTTGAGTCTGGTGATGCAGGGGGTTCCTGGTAGAGCCGCTCTGCCCTCCCATTCCCAAGAGGCTGGTAACAACTCACCGAGCACAGAGCATGCCAGTGTTCCAGTGCCTCCACTTTACAGAGGACGGCGATGTGGCTGGTGTCAGGTGCCATCTCAGAAGTCTTACCCCTAGCCAACCCGCAGCCGCCCACCCAACACCAGCCAAGGTTCCTCGCCAGAACCTCCTCGAGGGAAGCAGCAATCAGGCCTTCCCACCCATTCAGGGATCCCTGTGGCAAGTGATGCAGACATGGCCACCACTGGCTGGGGCCATCAGGCTCTGGCTTCTATACTGTAAACCAAGGCCCTTGTTTACAAGTGACCAAATTGAGGACCAGAGAGATTACATGCCTTGCCCAAGAACACACACAGCAAGATCAAGAGTTTTATCCACCCAACCCCTGTGCATGCGGGGCTTGGGTTAGGAGCAGTTCAACCCCAGCTGAACCACACACCAGCATGTGGCCCCAGGGAAGCTGCTAAACTTCTCTGTGTCGGGGCTTCCTCACGTGTGAGATGCAGCTAACAAGAGCACCTGCCTCCAGTTGTTAGGAAAATAAATCGCTTAACGTGCTTAGAATGTTGTCAGGCCTGGGGTGAGAGACACTGTCCGTATCTTGCTATCATTGCATGTTTGACAGCAAAGACGGATGTCTAGCATGACTTTAAATGTACTGTTCATATTTCTTTCACAAAACCCCCCAGAAACTTGACTGAACCTTACAAAATGATTACTTGGGAGGCAGCAAGGCCTTCTTACAAGCATAGCCTTTGGAGACAAACACCCCAAGTTCAAATCCCAGCTCTGCTACTGAACTAAACTTAGGCAAGCTGCACAGCCTCTCTGTGTCTCAGTTTCCTCATCTGTAGAATGGGGTGAAAGTATATGTTGTGAGACAATTTATGTAAAGCACTAGGCTCAATGTGTGGCGTGTTGACAAAGTGATTTCTATTACTATTATTAATGGTTTTGATAAGCCAATACTTCCTGTCTTCTTGTGTAACCACAGGGGACTTTAATCATAGGGCTTAAACATAATCACAACCCTAGGTTATAACTCAGATGCCAAACAACCTTAACAATAGCCTTTAGAAGCTGCTGTCATTAGTGGTGAATTACCAGCCCCAAGTCTCCGCCCAGGCCTCTCTACAGACCACCTGCAGAAACACCAATGGCAAAAAAATAAAACGGTTTTCTCTAATTAGGGAAACCCTCATTTTCTTGCTTCATCTCTGTTTGTAAGAGTAGTCAGAGCGGCTTGCCTTGAAGTTCTCAAGTTAACCGATTACATTTCTCTCAACCACTGGCTCCAAGCAGGTGACACCCTGTCCTCTTCAGAGATCCAGGTCTCCTCCCAGGTCCACCCAGGGTTCTCCCACACATGGCTGTCATCAAGACCCAGGTTGGGTCTTTAACAATATTCATATAACCACTGTCCTCTTCAGAGATCCAGGTCTCCTCCCAGGTCCACCCAGGGTTCTCCCACACATGGCTGTCATCAAGACCCAGGTTGGGTCTTTAACAATATTCATATAACCACTGTCCTCTTCAGAGATCCAGGTCTCCTCCCAGGTCCACCAGCCATACCCGACTATTTAAAGACTTGAATTTTTACCCCTTTGCAAGTAATGTGGTCTGAATTCTGCCTAGAATAGAGATTGAAGGAGAGTGTCCATTGCTATGCCCAAAAAAGTCAAGGAAAAGGCAGACCTAAACCCACTGTGGTCCCCAAGCCAGCCTGCAGGATGCCAAACCAGAGGTCTTCAAAAGCACCACATGAAAGGTCAACTTGGCCTGAGTCCAAGAGAAGCTGTTTCCCAGCAAGTGCATCTGTATTCCACCTATTACTTTTTCTGGCTCACGTCTTATCTCCCCCAATTCATTATTAATTTCTTTCAGCATAGGGATGTTCTGCCACACACACCTCCACTGTCACGGCTGCCCTGGATTTTCGACAGAAACGGTCTCCTTTCCCCTAAAGAAGCTGTGCCATCTTGCGGGGGAGGAGGCAGAAACTCAGGAGGGAGTGACCAGGTCACACACACAGTCCCAATGTCTTCCCTCCCAGCCACATGCCTCACACCAATAGGCGCTCTGAAAATGCTCACTTCCCCACCATGGTGGCTGAGCAGGAACATCCCCTATCCTGACACATACAGAGGCCCACAGGAAGGGAAACCTGCCCAGCTCTCCCAGAGGGGGTGGTCCCCAAAAGTGAGCCCCTGACCAGATCCATGCCACTCCAGGACAGGACCCCCATTACCACACAAAGCTCGGTAGATCTAGCTTCCAGAGAAAAATGCACAAACACTGGAACACAGGGAGCCAGAAGAGGGCTTCAGGGGGCCCCCAGGGAGGGGAAGGGGCACCCAGATGGCACGATCACTAACATGAATCACCCCATGGGGACTATCAGGGGCACTGGGTTCTCCCACACATGGCTGTCATCAAGAAGAGGTTAGTTTGGCAATGGTGTTTCAGTCACATTTTTAACATCTCCCCAATACTCTCTCTTTCCAAAGAGGAAATATGCTTCAGGCTCTCACAGCCTTCCCTGGCAACTGTGGCTCACTAGAATCTAATAACACTTTGTTTTCATTGTGCCTGAACCACTATTCTATTCCATTATACAGCAAAAATGGCAATTCAGGGAAACCAGGTCTGATTCTCCTCCCCTGTTTTCTAGTTGGTGAAGGTGAGTCCCGGGGAGCACGCAGAGCAAAGGTCACATGGAGCCAGCGCTGAAGCCATCGCCTGACACCCACTCCATGCCAGAGTCTATAGATAAGAAGAGGGCACTGAGGGAGAGGCCTCACAGATCCGTGGTTTACAGAGAGACCACCTGGTTCCGCCTCCGTGAAGGGCCTTCTACCCACAGACACAGAATAAACAGGATCCTCGGGCCGTGTCGAAACACCTCAACTTTGAGACTTTCCCATGCAGTTTCCAGGAAATGGCTCTCCAGCGTGCAAGACACATATCATAGACAGAGGCCCTGCCCGTCCCCTAGGCCACACTGCTGGGACAACTACTCCACACACCACCAGCAAGGGTAGCTGAGATGAAAGACATGCAGAGCAGCAGGGTGGTGACCCAATGAGAGACCCCAGATGCCTGACCTCCCAGTCACAAAGTGCTGCAGATGTGTCAACAACTACCAAGGCCAAGACAGGAGGAAGGCCCAGCAGGCTGGGCCCCTTTCCTGGGCTGGGCAGGGAGGGTCTTCACAGGGGTTTGGGGCAGGAAGGAAGGGCAGGTTTACCTGAAGCCACTGATCTGGGGTGTTCCACCTAACAACTGTGGCATATAGTTTCATCCCAGCAAGGGGCAGGAAAGCAACTGAAGCACCTGGCCTATGTGTTCCCAAATGCGCCTGGGACATGTGTGGCCAGGGAAACAACAGAAGACTTCCCAGAGCTTCAGAGCTCAGTCATGGCTACCTGGGAGCAAGGGGCATTACTGGTCTCACCAGTCTGTTCTCGCCCGTGACCCAGGGTGTGCACAACCCAAGGGGTGCCCGCCTCACCTCATTTAATCCTCTTATCTGCCCCTTACCCATTTACTGGTAAGAAAACTGAGGCACAGCAGGCCCACTTCCTTGCCCAAGGTCACACAGCAGGTGTGTGAGGGAGGCAAGTTTCCAGACTTCAGACCCAGCAGAGCCCTGACCCTGACCTTCCTCCCAGGCCCAGCCCTAAAGCAAGCCCTAAGGATCAGCTGGGCTGGGATTTGGGGCTGGGACTCAGGAGCCTTTCTGGTATGTGGGAGAGGTTCAGAACTCTGAACTGTCTTCCCAACCCACCCAAAGAAGGCAAGAAGGGAACCTCGTCCTGCAAAAGGTCTCCCCCAAACAGAATCTTTCCTACCTCTGGAAATATAGGGTTGTCAACAGCCACAAGGATGGACTTAGCTTCCGAGGGGTCAAGCTCAGGTCTGGCGCTGGGGGACAGCTGCTTCTCCTGCCACAACGCCTACCTGGTGGTGTTGCCGGCCCCAAGCCAAACTGGCTCTCCTCCCTCCCCTGTCCTGGGGCCTGGACAGGGAGCAAGTCCTGCTCTGGAAACGTAGGGCCTCGGGCTGGCATTGCCACACCACAACCTACCTTCTGTCAGGTACACGGACCTGGGCACCAGCAGAGCCCCGTCACCTAAACGTCCCAAACAAAAGGAGAGAAGACAGGGCAGAAAGCGGGGGAGGAGAGCCCACAACTTTTTGGTGAGGTCATCTCTGGGAAAGCAGGGGCAGGGGCGCCCTCTTCTTCTGTCCCACCAGGAGTAGGCCAGGAGGACATCTGCCGCGCCTTGCCAGGTCCCGTTGCCCTCCGGGGGCCTAGTCTCAGTGACCCAGGTCCCTCGTCTGGGCCCCGCGCCCCCAGGACGTCCTCCACTCCCCCGACTGGCGCGGGAGAAC
>NW_007245852.1:15065-20516 GCF_000164805.1 Carlito syrichta | reverse complement strand
AGCCATGCACGAGCGCGCACGCTGCTGTCGTCTCGCCCGCGGCCCGCGCTCCCCCTGGGGCCGCCTGTCGGTGTGGAGACGGGTCACTGACTTTGCTGCCTGTGGCACCCTGCGTCCCTAGCGGAAATGCCTTTTTCCAGACCGCCCCTACGGGCTGGAGTGCGACCCCACGCGGGCCAGGATCTGGAGGCCTCCCCGGGAGGGGAGGCGCGCACGAACTCCCTTCAGATTCAACCAATACCTAGCGGGGCTGACTTTGTATGCCCGGGGGCGCTCCCTATCCCCCAGATGCCCAGGGGCACTCCCTACCTTTAGGATCTGCGCCTCTGGACTTGCCCCACAATTTCTCTAAATCTAACCTTTGTTATTCAAGGGACACCCCCACCACTGAGGTCCCTCACCCCAGCGTCTCCCAAAGCACCACACTATGGGGCAGGGAATCGGTAGAGGGAACCCACTTTAAGCCCACCTGCTCCTGGGTGTTGGACTTTCCAGGAGAAACCACCTACCCACGCTTTTTTCAAGGCTGTCTAACTCACAAAGGGTGCTCAATAACAAAAGGGAACACCCTTGGGAACTCTAGACTGGAGGGACCCACTGTCAACTCCCTACCCAGGTCTGATTCAGGAGGATGGCTGCTGGCAGTTGAGGTGGGAGAATAGAGGGGAGCAGAAATGGCGAAATTATAGAAGTCCTGGAGGCTCAGCCTGCTCTGTCTTCCCCTCAGAGGCTGGGTCCTCTGTGCCCTTACTGCCTGCCACACTTGTGTGTCTCCAGCCCAGTCCCTGTACCTTGCCCCCATCCCACTGACCCTGGGAGTCCTACCTCCTACCTCACAAACTCCTACTGTCCCCTGCTCTCCCCCTTCACTATGTCTCAAGGGCCTCCAGCTCAAGTGTGCCTCAAGTTCCCTGGGACAAGATTCAAGGCCTCTCATTCATCCCCCTCCGGCATTCCCTGCCTTTTGCCTGATGGACCTGGATCAGAAGCAAGCATTCAGGTGACCTTCTAGCAGGAGGCTGTACCTCTCAGAGGCCCACTTTCCTGTCTGCAGAACAGGGAACTCAATGATTCCAGACTACTGAAGCCAGCATATCCACAAGGTGCTGCCCAGTGTGGGCTCTGTCTTATGTCTTCAGCAGATAGCATGAAGGGCAACGATGAGTTGTCTGCAGGACCATCTCATTCTGGGAAATTGAGTTACATGTGTGCCCAGAGCCCCTGGCCTAGCACTGGTTCCGCCTCCCTCCTGCCTGAGCAGGAGAAACTCCAGGTTTTCCTGCCTTATCTCAATCCTCCAAGGAAACGAAAGTTGTTTTTTCCCTGAGCTCTCCTTTGCTGCCTCCAGCTCACTGCTCTGGCCACATCCTCTCAGTAATACCTTTCCTACTTGACTCCACCCAGTCTGCCAGACCCAGCTTTGGAGTCAGCAGCTCCAGGAAGCCCCCTGGGCCAGCCTAATCAGAAATGGTCCCAGTCTCCTATTCTGCCAGGGCTCTTGGGTGTCTTCATATGGCACTACCACCTCTTGCCTCCAACACTAGGACCCTATTTTTTATTGTTTTCATGGTTGTCAACTGTGTTCTTGTCTTTTCTCCCCACCTTCGTCATCAACACAGCTGGGCTATGCCTACAAGAAAAGACCTACCAGGGACAGGGCAGACTGTACCCCAATAGCAAAGGGGCACAGCAGACACAAATGTCGGCTCTCCACCCTAACATGACACGGAGCAAGTGCCCAAGGAATGGTCTTTGCATGGATGGCCAGGATTAGGAACCAGAGGGAAAACAGACCACTAGGGCTGCCCCAGGTATTCATGTGTATGTCTCCCCTCTGTCCCCCACCACCTCAGGACCTCGGCCAGGTATGTGTCATCATCAGGGTTCTTTTGTTCACAAATGACCCACCCAGAAAGACAGGCTGTTTGCTCAGGAAACCGGCAGGAGTGGCTGTTGAAGTCTCTGTACAACAGGATGTCTGTCTTGATCTTTCTCGCCTCTCATCTTTGAACCTCCCTGCTTCTCTCTCTGGAGCCAGAACCTCCATCCTTACAGCTGGTGATCCCAAAGAGAGACCCCTCCCTCCCTCCCTGCATCCCTATAGCGAATCTCATGGAAGGATTCTGATGGCCCTGCTGGGTCACATGCCACGCTTGAGCGGAAGGACCAACCAGGGCAGGGACTGGGGGAGGGACTGGCAGTGTGATCTGAACCACCAGGGAAGTGACAGGATGTACTCCAACAGCAAAGGGGCACAACAGACACAAACGACAGCTCTCCACCCTAATGTGACGTGGAGCAAGTGCCCAAAGAATGTTCTTTATGAGAATGGCCAGGATTAGCAGCCGGAGGGAAACCAGACCACTGGGGCTGCCCCAGGATCCCTAATCCCTCACATTCAGTCCACCCTACAAACGTTCGCTTGGTGCCCATTCTGTGCCAGACACTGCTTGGCAGGGGAGCAAAACTGGTGAGCAGAGTCAGATATGGCCCCTGTCGATTGACGGGCATGGACCAGACACCCTCCAAGATAGGCACTTGATGTTACATGGTGCCTGCCACCCTGCTCAATGACTCCTCACAGCCATCCTGTTACCCCATAGGACTCATGGGCTGGACCACATGCCCCAAAATTTCACATGTTGAAGTTATAACCCTCAGTACCTCCGAATGTGACTGTATTTGGGGACAGGTCTTTAAAGAGGTAATGAAGTTAAATGAGCTCATTAGGTTGGGCCCTAAACCAATAGTACTGGTGTCCTTATAAGAGGCAATGAGGACACAGACACACACAGAGGGATGATCATGTAAGGACCCAGAGAGCAGACACCACCCACATGCTCAGGAGAGAGCCTCAGTAGGAACCAGGCCTCCGCCCACACCTTGATCTGGGGCTTCTAGAGATAGATCTCTGCTGTTGAAGCCACCCTGTGGTATTTGTGACACCTACCAGGGCAGACTAATGCAAGGACACAGTCTCAGAGTGGCTACCTGACCCTGAGGGCCACATAGCTGGTGATGGGCAAGGTTACTGCTGGCTCCCACCTCCTCTGCTCGAAACAGAACTGGACATGGAGGTGGTGGGGGCGGCGCTGCACCAAGTGGGCACAGCCAAACCCTGAGCTGTGTTGGCAGCCGGGCAAAGTGGTCTAGAGCCTGCTCACATCAGGGGCCAGCTGGGCCCTCTGACCTCCTTTCTCTCAGCCCCAGAGCCCCACAGGGCATCAGGGGACAAGATGATTGGACTCAAGAGGAAACTCAGGTGACAAGTGGAGGCAGGGGATGTTGGTGGTCAAACACAAGCAGACAGGAATAAGTCAGTGAGAGGCTTGTGCATCAGAGGGGCAGGCCAACCTGAGTTCAAATCCTGCCTCTTCCTTCCCCTTCTGAGACCGGACCCAGCACCCAGCAGGTGACTCAGGAAGGTTCGTACTTTGGCTTGTAGTATTCGAGCTGTCATTCTACGTGCACAAGATCCCATATTACACAGCACATCAAGGCACAGAGGGTTCAGGGATCTGCCCAGAGCCACCAGGAGAGGTTAAGAAGACTCCAAGCCCTGGGACTGCCAACCCTAAATTTGAGGCCCTTTCCCCATGTCACCTCATCACCATCACCGCATCCCCAGAGATGGCAGCACCTGGCACCAAATGGCCCAGAGAGGTGCTGGTGGTGGCTATTTTTATCCTGATTAGGAAAGAAGGGGTGGAGCCAGGGCTAGGGAGAAAGTCACCTGGTCTAGAGGGGCAGGACATTTTGAGGAAGAGTCCCAGACTGGGAGTTGAGGCTCCTGTCTCCCAACTTGGACTTCTGAGGGGACACTGAGCAGAGCAACAGCTGGGCAGCTCTGCACTTTGGTACAGAGATGGTAGAGTCCCAGTCAGACAGCCCAGGGGCCCCGTCCTACTCCTCAACGGCCCCAGGATGTGGCCTCTCCCTCACCTCTGTTAGTACCACCACAGTACTGGGTCCCTGCCAGAGCCCAGTGGGAAGAAGTTGCTTCCTTAACCCCCCCTGCGCTGACACCTGCCTTCCCTCCCTCCCCAGGGGCTCGGGTGCTGCCTGTCCAGGAAGCCAGGGGTGCAGGGGCCTCTAGACACACAGTGGGTCTGGACTGCCCTCTCCCTGCCAGTTTCCTGAGCAAACAGCTTGTCCTCTGGGCTTGTCTGAGGTGGGAGGAGGCAGCCTGGTGGTTTTGGGGTACCTGGAAGCCCGAGAAGCCTCCCCCCACTCTCATGCTCCTGGGTGGATGGAAGAAGAAAGGGAGGGTGCAGAAAACTGCTCCTGCCCCTTCGGGTAAGCATCACAATTTTGCACTGATGGTTCTGGTCTCAGAAGGGAAGAGAGGAGCCAGGATTTGAACTCAGGTTGGCCTGCCCCTCTGACACCCATGCCCCTCCCAACTTATTTCTTTCTTTCTTTTTTAGTCAGAGTCTCACTCTGTCACCCAGGCTGGTGTGTAGCGGCACGCTCACGGCCACCCACAGCCTCGACCTGCTGGGCTCAGGCAATCCTTCCACCTTAGTCTTCCAAGTAGCTGGAGCCACAGGTGTGTGTCAACACACTTGGTGAATTTTTTTATTTATTGTAGAGACGAGGTGTCACCGAGTTGCCCAGCCTCAGGCAATCCTCTTGCCTCTGCCTCCCAAAGTGCTGGGATCACAGGCATGAGCCACTGCACCTGGCTCACTAACTTATTTCTGTATGTCTGTGTTTGGCCACCGACATCCCCTGCCTCCACTTGTCACCCGAGGTTTCTCTTGAGTCCTGTCATCTTGTCCCTTGATGCCCGGTGGGGCTCTGAGACTGGGAGGCAGGGGTCTGAGGGCCCAACCGGTCCCTGGTATGAACAGGCTCCAGGCTACTTTCCCCGGCTGCCAACACAGCTCAGGGTTTGGCTGTGCCTGCTTGGTGCAGCGCTGCCCCCCACCACCCGCATGTCAGCAGGGGCCCTGGGCCCAGGAGGACCTGTCTGTGGAGCCCAAAGCCCATGCTCTTTCCTGTCTTGGTCCACTGCCAGAGGAGAGTCAGCATCTGTAGCTTCTGGAAAGAGCACTCATGACTCACCAGGATAGGTCCAAGAAAATCCAGGTGGGACCCACTCAGAACAGGTTACCCCTATGATGGGTGGAGGCTACCCTGGCCTCCCCTGGCCCCAGAGATCAGGCCATGGCCCTTCTGCTCTGTCACTGTCCCTGCCCAGTGTGGGGCATCACACCTGCATAGACACTGGGATCCCAGGGCCCCTATGGGATGCTGAAAATCCCAGGAGGTAGAAAAGTGTTTCAACACTCATATGCATCCCAGTCCTCATGCCCTTGCATGGCAGGTTCAGTGGGCAGCCCACCCCCAGTCTCCCCAGTTGCAGGCATGCAATAGGCACTCCACAAGGGTCATGGCTGGGAGAAGGGACCCTGGGCAACCCCCAGAGTTTTCTTTTTTTTTTTTTTG
>NW_007245852.1:12522-14826 GCF_000164805.1 Carlito syrichta | reverse complement strand
GGATTACAGGCTGAGCCACCGAGCCCGGCAACCCCAGAGTTTTCAAAGGAGGGAGCTGGGGCTGAGAGTGTCCCAAGGACAAATACTTCCTGACCTCTCCTTGGTGCCAGGGCCTGTGCTGTATACATGTGGGGGAGAAAACGGGACACTCAAACTGTCCTTGCCCTCGGGGTGCTTCTTATCCAACAGAGGGACAGAAAAGCAGGCAGGTAATGATGTCACAGTGTGGTCAGTGCTGAGACAGAGGGAGCCACAGAAGGACAGGGAGGGCTTACTGGAGGGCGTGATACCCCAGCAGAGGCCAAGGAATGAGCAGGAGATAATTAGGACAAAATAGCAGGAAGGGCATTCAGGCAGAGGGAACAGCATATACAAAGGCATGGAGGGGAGAGCACTCCACTTGTTCTGTTTAGCTGGGAAAAGATGGGAATTGGTCTACAAAATACAACCCACACCCCAGGGGCAGTAGGGAGCCATGGCAGGACTTTCATCAGGAGCAACAGGGATTAGATCAGCACTTAAAGTAGAGAAAGGCTTCTGGCTCCAGGGTACTTCCAGAATGTGTAAACTGCAGGGTGACAAGCAGGTGGTGGTGGTGGAGGGTGCTGTGCTTTGAATATTTGTCTCCTCCAAAACTCATACTGAAATTTAATCCCCAATGTGGGGATTATTGAGAAGTGCACCTTTAAGAGGTGATTGGATCATGAGGGCTGTGCCCTCATGAATGGACTAATCCATTCATGTATTACGGATTAATGGGTTAAGGGATTAATGGGTTGTCGAGGGAGGGGAACTGGCTGCTTTAGGAGAAGAGGAAGAGACCTGAGCTGACAGGTTGGCATACTCAGCCCTCCTGCCATGTGATGCCCTGTGCAGCATCTGGATGCTGCAGAGTCCACATGGACAAGAAGGCCCTCACCACATTCATCTCCTTGACCTTATGCTTCTCAGCCACCATAACTGTAAGAAATAAACTTCTTTTCATTAATTACCCAGTTTCAGGAATTCTGTGGCAAGCAATATAAAAAGGACAGAGACAAGGGATCTGAGCAGCCCTTACAGGGGACTTGTCATTGTCCAGATGAGGAGGTGTGGGGAAGAAAGGCCCCCACCCTCCACCGTGACTGCTGCCCCCTGTAGAAAGCCACCAAGGGGGCTGTGGCAGAGCTAAATGAGGATCCCAGAGAGGAATGCTCTGGGCTCAGGCCCGGGGGGCGTGGACAGGCCAGGAGGGTCCTGAGTTCTATGTCTGCCATGGAGACCCACACAGCCTCCATTCAGGCAGCGGCAACCACCCCAGGAGCAGGCACACTGACTTCAGTATCCAGCTTTGGACAGATAGGGGAAGGTGCAGGTACAGGGAAGGGAGCCTAGGGCTGGGATTGCTTGGGGACTGGGCTCCAAGGTCTCTCCTGCAAGCCCTGCACTGGGACCCTCTGAGGCCCAAAGTCCAAACCCAGGCCTTTGGCAGAACACACTTTACTACTGGCTGACTACATGCAGAGGATTAAAACAAGACCCCTACCTATCGCCATACACAAAAATCAACTCTAAATGGATCAAAGATCTAAATGTAAAACTGCAAACTATAAGATTCTTAGAAAATGCAGGAGACACCCTTATGGAAGTTGAAACTGACAACCAATTCCTGATCAAAACCCTAAGTGCCCATGCCATAAGAGACAAGATAGACAAGTGGGACCTCAATAAACTGACAAGCTTCTGCAAAGCCAAAGAAACCATCAAGAGAGCAGGAAGACAGCATACAGACTGGGGAAAAATATTTGCCAACTGTATATCTGACAAAGTCCTAACATCTAGAATCTACAAGGAACTCAAACGTGCCAAAAAGAAAAAAACAAACAACCCCATTACAAAGTGGGCAAAAGATATGAATAGACACTTCTCCAAAGAAGACATACAAGCAGCCAACAGATACATGAAAAAATGCTCAGTCTCATTAGTCATCAAAGAAATGCAAAATAAAACCACACTGAGTACCACCTATCTCCAGTCAGGATGACCATCATCAATAACTTAAAAAACAACACATGCTGGAGAGGATGTGGCAAAAAGGGAACACTTCTACACTGTTGGTGGGAGTATAAACTAATACAATCTCTGTGGGAAACAGTTTGGCAATTCCTAAAAGTTCTAAAAATCAACCTTCCATATGACCCCACAATCCCCCTACTGGGAATATACCCAGAGGAACTCAAATCATTCTATGAAAAAGATACCTGCACACATATGTTTATTGCAGCATTGTTCACAATAGCAAAAACATGGAACCAATTGTCCTGT
>NW_007245852.1:4255-12502 GCF_000164805.1 Carlito syrichta | reverse complement strand
TATCACAGAAACAAAGAACTGAGTACCACATGCTCTCACTTATAAGCAGACCTTGAACAATTATTGTAATACTATAAGAAAAGGATTGGCAGTAGTGGGAAACTGACAGGAGAGGGTGGCGGCAGGATTGGCAGTAGTGGGAATCTGCCGGGGGGGCATACCTCATCAACAGGGTAACTGCATAATAAACATTTGTACACCTAACCCTGAATTGTACCCCACATCTTTAAAATAAAAAAAATAATAATTTTTTTTAAAAGAACACACTTTCCTAACCTTCAGGATAAAGTGCACCCTGTAGACATCCAGCATCACCTCCACTGTCCCCTGCCAGTCCCTGGGCCAGGGAGCACTCGTGTTGGGCTCACTGCAGCTTCAGAAATGGAAACAGGTGATTCTGGCCCTGACCTGAGAAAGAGGCGGTGGAGCATTACTGTGTTCATTCCACAGATGGAAAAACTGAGTCCCAAGAGGTAATGACTAACACCACACAACTAGTTCAAGGCCCACCTAGGACTGCCCTACAAACTCACAACAATCATGCCCTTGATACTTCACCAACATGAAAAGACAGTGACAGTGACAAAGCAAAGCAGCCACGTGGCAAAAGGATACCCAAGGAGACACACACAGCCAGGGGTGTGTGAGGGTACGTGCATGAGCGTGTGCGGTCCTCACAGGACAGTGTGTGAGACATCAATGGATTTATAGCATCCTCCAGAAGGGGACAATAGAAGCAGGTTAAGGAGTGTGTGGAGAAAAGTTCAGGTGGATAAAGCCACACACACCAAACTAGGGGCAGGAATCGGGAGGAAGTGGCCCAGTAGCAAGAAGTGGGCATCTGTGTGGCCACGGTCACCGTGGAAGGGTGAAGACCCAGGTACGAGCTCCATACCTACCAGTGAGGATCAATGACATCAGGGGTCAAGGGGTCAGCCCTGCATGCACTGAAAAGACCCCCCTCCCAGGAGTGAAGACAGTTGTAGACAAGCCCAAGTTGCCTGCCCTAAAGTCCCAGGCCATCCCCCATCTGTTGCACATCCCACTTGGTCCTGTCCCCTTCCCTCCTGGCCCCCACTGGGCCCTCCCAGAGCCCCTGAACCCTCAGCCTCTGCTCACTGCTCCTTTCACCTTCTTGCTCTGCTCTTCAGTGGGGCTGTCTGTGTCCCTTGCACCCCTGGGCCTGCAGGTGCAGGATGCCTGTTCTCCTTGCTCCTTGTTGCTGCTTGCAGGTTGTTCCCCAGCCCCACGCTCACTGCAGAAACCTCCTAACTGGACTCCCTTCTGTCCCCTGCACAGGCCTCCCTCGCCCGTGTCCCCACCACTCCACTCTGCAGGCCACACACTTGTTTTCCCAGCCTACTGCTTCTGGCCTACTGCTCACCTCTGGCTTGGCTCCCTCCAGGCACACTGGCCTCCTTAGGATCTTGGAACATACAAGGTGCATTCCTGCCTCTGGGCTCTGCCCTTGCTATCCCTCCTGCCTGGCCCACTTTCCCTTTTATCTGTGTTGTTCCATCCCTCACTCTCTTCAAGTCTTTGCGCAAAGACTACCTGTGCTCCAAGGTCCACCCTGACTACCTACTTACTGTAAGTGTCCTGTACCCACCATTCCAGCCTTCCCCTGCTTTCTGTTTCTTCCCAGCACTGAGCCCACCTGAGCAACTTGGCGAGACCTCATCTCTACAATAAATAAAAAAAAAAAAAAAATTAGCTGGCGTGGTAGCGCGCGCCTGTAGTTCTGGCTACTTGGAAGGCGGAGGCGAAAGGATCGCCGGAGCCCAGCAGGTCGAGGCTGCAGTGGCTGGGAGCGGCCACTGCACTCCAATCTGGGTGACAGAGTGAGACTCCAACTCGGAAAAAAAAAATAGAAAAAAGAAAGAAATAGAGAGATTATCTTGAATTAGCCAGTGGGTCCCAATGTAATCATAAGAGGGAGGCAGGAGGATCAGTCAGAGAACTGGGTGTGTGTGTGTGTGTGTGTGTGTGTGTGTGTGTGTGTGTGTGTGTGTGTGTGTGTGTCTCAGAGAGAGAGAGAGATGGAGAGAGGGAGAGAGGGAGCAAGAAAGGGAGGGAGCCTTGAAGATGGAAGAAGGACCCATAAACCAAGGAGTGCAGGCAACTCTAGAAGCTGGAAAAGACAAGGAGTGGGTTCTCCCTTAGAAGATCCAGAAGGAACCAGCTCTGCCCACCCCTTAACTTAAGCACTTCTGACCTCCAGAACTGTAAGAGGATAGAATTGTGTTCTTTAAGCCACCAAGTATGTGGTAACTCGCTAGAGCTTCAAGGAGACACACACACACTCTACACTGCCCCCATGTATTCTGTGTGTCTTCTGTCTTCCGCCATCTGGAATGTCAGCTCCGTGGGGGTCGAGCTCTCCATTTCCCCTGCTGGCTCCTCAGCACTTAATGCAGTGCCTGGCCCGTATGAGTGTGTCCGATGACTGTTGGTAGCCCCCGGGCCTTTGCTCAACCTGCAGTCCGGGCCTGCAGGGCGCCTGCTCCCATTGCTCTAGGTATCTTCCTCTGACTGGTCAGCCTCGGCATCTACTGCCTCCCTCATCTCAGTGCCAAGACCAGTGAGTTGCCTTTGCCTCTCAGCCTGTTTTTCCTGCCAACCTGTGCTCTGCCTAAGGACAGAGGCCATGTCTGACTCCCTCTGGCTTTCCAACTGAGGGCATGGGAGACTCTGGACCGTTGTCTTCCTCTTTAAGCCCCAGGACACTAGTTCCTCTGTGGCCATCTTACCTCTTATGCTCCGACAGGTATGCGCGTTTCAGGCACAGCCATGCTCAAGGGCCCTCCAGGAAGCCTTCCTTGACTGCCCCATTTTCTCTGAGCGCCCACAGAGCCATCTGCCCATCCTGTGCTCCTTCAGAAGAGCTTGCCTGCCCACAGGTCCCTCCCCACCAGAGCCCATGGCTGCAGAGGCTTCTCTTTCACCCTGGCCTTGGGCCAGAGCCCCTTTTACTTCCCCTCCTCTTGCCCCCACCCCTGCCAACTACCCCAGTCTTTGGACTTGGCTGCTGAGCATCTCTCTTGGGGATGGGCTCTCTCCCTGCCAGCTGATCCAAGCTGTTCCGGTTGTTGGCCCCAGCCCTAAGAACCCCGAGGGCCCTGCCCAGGGGAGATCGGGTCCACCCTGCACATGTTCTTTTCTAGAGGCATAAAACTGAGTCTCCTCTTTGTGGTGATGGATCCTGGAACACATCCCATAACCCTCTGAACCTCGGTTTCCTCTTCTGTAAAGTGCAGGAGTAAGATATCCACCAGCTGGGCAGGGACTGTGGTCTCAGCCTCTATCCAAGTAGCTCCCCCAAGGAGGCTGAGCCACAGCCTCTAGAGGAGGTGAGAGCATGCGAGACATCCAAGGAGGGGTCCGGAACAGGAAATCTGGTGCCTGACCGCCCAGGGACTGGAAGTCTGAGAGTACAATGTACTCCATGTAAATCAGTGTGTGTCTCTGTGTCAGTACCTGGGGGCACTTTACACATAGTAAGTACCCAGTAAATGTGGTACTGAGCAGTCACATGGCACCCAGAAACCTGATTCACATATTTTCTTGACTTAAAAATGCCATAGGAGGCCAGGCGCAGTGGCTCACGTCTGTAATCCCAGCAATTTGGAAGACGGAGGCGAGAGGATTGCCTGAGCCTGCAGGTTCGAGACTGGCCTGGGCAACATGGCGAGACCTCGTCTCCACAATAAATCAAAAAATTAGCTGGGTATGGTGGCATGTGCCTGTGGTTCTAGCTACTTGAAAGGCTGAGACAGAAGGATCGCTGAACCCAGCAGGTCAAGGCTGAGGTGACTGTGAGTGTGCCACTGCACTGCAGCCTGGGCAACAGAATGAGACTCCAACTCAAAAAAAAAGTCATAGGGTGTAAGATGCACCACCAACTCACTAATAGTTTCAGTAACCTGGAAGCACTGCCACGGATGCACATGTCTGTTTTAAGTTGCATCTTGGAATCACATGAACATCTTGGGATAGAGGGAGCATGGAGAGAAAGGGAAGAAATGGAGGGCTTTTCCCTGCTGTGGTCCTTGAGAGAGCGTGTTCCTGAAGTCAGGGAGGTAGCAGAGAGCCAGCCCCCGCCTGCTGGCCTGGAATAGGGAATTGCAACAGGAATTTGGGGCTCTGGCATCTGATGGTAACTGTGTGCGCCACCTTGTGACCAAAGGTGGCAGTGCAGTGCAGGGGCCGGAGTCCATCCTCTGCCACCTCCACCCAATCCCTTCCTTGCCCAACAGTCTGCCAAGGGTGGCACCATTTGGGGCCACATGGGCAGGATCTTCTCCTTTGGTACTCTTGCCTTCTGATCCCTTGGGGATGGATTGCTAGCCTGGGTTCTAGTCTAGACTCTGGGTCTTACTTGCTGGGTGACCTTAGTAAGTCCTTCCGCCTCTCTGAGCCTCAGTTTCCCTACTTTGCGAAGTAGTGGTCGGGCCTGCTTTCTTCCCGCCTGCCCTTCACTCATTCCGCAACCATGCAAAGAGGCCAGCAACCATAAGACTTGGCCCACAAAGACCTTTTAGGGAAAGTAGTCCCATGTGTGAGCTGCCAGCCTGCATGGTCAGTGGGATTAGGGAAGTTGGGGGAAAGGGATTCTTGGAGGAGGGGCTTTCAAGTCAAAGAAGGCATCTGAGAGAGGGTGGGCCTGGCAGAGGCCAGAGGGAGGTGTTAGTGGAGGAGTGAAGCCCATTTGGAAAGATGCAGGTCTGAGACCCCAGCCCATGAGAGCTGCCAGGTGGGTTGAACTCAGTCAAGCCATGGACCCAGGACTGCCTGAGGCCTGCGGGGCCCAACTCCTGCCACAGTGTACCCAGGATGCGGGTCACGGAGTTAAAGATTATTCTCTAGGTTTAAGACTTCATTTTGTTTGCCCTGTTGGGTTTTAGACCTACTTGGGCCCAGTTACCCCTTTCTTCTTGCCCATCTCTCCCCTTTGGAATGGGAATGTCTATCCTATGCCTGTCCCACCATTGCATTTTGGAAGCAAATAACTTGTTCATTTCACAGGCGCATAGCTGGAGAGGAATTGGCCTTGGGATGAACCATGTCTTTTCACCTATATCTGATTCAGATGAGACTCTGGACTTTAAACTTTTGAGTTGGTGCTGGAATGACTTAAGATTTGGGGAGTTATTGAGGTGGAATGAATGTATTTTGCATGTGAAAAGGACATTCGTGGGGGAGCCAGGGGCAGAATGTTGTGGTTTGAATGTGTCCCCAAAAGTTCATGTGTCAAAAACTTAATCCCTCTTACAATCGTGTTGAGGGGTGGGACCTTTAAGAGGTGATAGGACATAAGGGCTCTGCCCTCTTGGGTAAATTAATGCTATTATCTCTGGAGGGAGTTAGTTATCATGGGAGTGGGTTCCTGATAAAAGAATGAGCTTGGAACACACTCTCTTGCCCTTTTGCCTTCTGCCATGGCATGACGAGGCAAGAGGGTCCTTGCCAGATGCCAGTACCACAATCTTGGACTTCTGGCCGCCAGAACCGTGTGCCAGATACACTTTTACTGTTTATAAATTAGTCTCAGGTATTCTGTTATGGCAGCACAAAACAGGCTAAGACATCACCTAGTATACTTTATTTATATATATTTTAAAATTTTTTTAGTCAGGGGTCTCACTCTGTTGCCCAGGCTGGAGTGCAGTGGCATGATCATGATGATCATGGCTAATGGCCACCTCGACCTCCTGTGCTCAGGTGATCTTTCCACCTCAGCATTCCAAGTAACCGGGACTACTGGTGCGTGCCACCATACTCAGCTAATTTTTTGATTTTCTGTAGAGACGAGGTCTCACTGTGTTGTCCAGGTTGGTCTCTAACTCCTGGGCTCAAACAATCTGCCTGCCTCAGCCTCCCAAAGTGCTGGAATTACAGGAATGAGCCACCATGCCTGACTATATCATCTAGTATACTTAAAAAATATATTAGTCCCACTATGTTTTCCAGATTGGAGTATAGTGTCTATTCACAGGTGTAGTAGAGTGCAGTGGCTATTCACAGTCTCAAACTCCTGGTCTCAAACGATCCTCCCGCCTCAGCCTCCTGAAAAACCGGGACTACAGATGCACACCACCATGCCCAGCTACCTAATATACTTTTGTTGTCCTAGATCCCATCCAGAATCCCACATGACATTTAGTCATCATGTCTCTTCTGGTTCCTCTGGGCTGTGAGAGTTTCCCAGCCTTGCCTTGTTTTTGATGACCTGGACAATGTAAGGAGGACTGGTCAGGAGGTTTGTAGAGGTCTCTCATTTGCAAAATGTCTGATATTTTTCTGAGTTAGACTGAATTTAGGGTTTCGGGGAGGAAGACTACAGAGGTAATGTGTCTTTTCATTACATCCTATTAAGGCAACTTCCCATCAGCATGACTTATCACTGCTGGGGTTGACCTTTTTCACCTGACTGAGGTGTGCTTGTTAAGGGTCTCACTGTGACATTCCCCCCACCCATTCTGCATTATTTGAAAGGAAGTCAGAACAGTAACCTTTGTCTATTTAAAAATTAAATATATATAACATTTTATATATGGATAAATTAATGTTTTTATTTTATTTTATTTATTTATTTTTTTTGAGTCAGAGTCTCACTCTGTCGCCCAGGCTGGAGTGCAGCAGCACGTTCATGGCCACCTCAGCCTTGACCTGCTGGGTTCAGGTGATCCTTCCGCCTCAGCCTTCCAAGTAGCTGGAACTACAGGCATGCACCATCATGCCCCACTAATTTTTTGACTTATTGTAGAGATGAAATCTCGCAATGTTGCTCAGGCTGGTCTTGAACTGCTGAGTTAGGTAATCCTCTCGTCTCTGCTTCCCAAATTGCTGGGATTATAGACATGAGCCACTGTGCCCAGTCGAATGTTATTATTTTATACAGCCAACATTTACTTAGATTGACCCATATGGTTATGTATTATGGTAAAACATACACAACATAAAATTTACCATCTTACCCACTTTTTTTTTTTGAGTTGGAGTCTCACTCTGTCGCCCAGACTGGAGTGCAGTGGCCGCTCCCAGCCACCACAGCTTCGACCTGCTGGGCTCTGGCGACCCTTCTGCCTCAGCCTTCCGAGTAGCCGGAATTACAGGCATGCGCTACTACGCCCGGCTGATTTTTTTGATTTATTGTAGAGATGAGGTCTCGCTGCCCAGGCGGGTCTCGAACCCACGGGCTCAGGCAATCCACTCACCTCAGCCTCCCAAAGGCGCGGGATTACAGGCTGAGCCACCGAGCCCGGCGTGTTTGTCCTTTTGTGACTGACTCATTTCATGTAGCATGATATCCTCAAGGTTCATCTGTGTTGTAGCATGTGTCAGCATTTCCTTCTTTTTTATGGCTGCATAATATTCCACTGTATGGATAGGCCATATTGTGTTTATCCATCCATCTGTTCATAGACATGGGTTGCTTCCACCTTTTAGCATTTGTGAATAATGCTGCCGTGGACACAGGTGTACAGGTTTCTGTTTGAGTGCCAGCATTCATTTCTTCGGGGTATATACCTAAGAATGGAATTACAGGGTCCTGTGATAACTCTGTGTTTTGCATTTTTAGGAACTTCCAGACTGTTTTCCACAGTGGCTGCACCATTTTACAATCCACCAGCAATTCATGAGGGTTCCAATTTCTCCACAACCTCACCCACCAAGGAAATACTATTTTCCATTTATTATTATTATCATCATTATTATTATTATTTTAAAATTATATCCACCCTAATGGTTATGAAGCGGTATGCCTTTAAATTTTTTTTAAAATTTTAGGTTGGACATAGTGACTCACATTTATAATCTCAGCATTTTGGGAGGCTTTGGCCAGGAGCGCTGCTTAAGCCCAGGAGTTCAAGACCAGCCTGGGCAACAATAGCAAGACCTCATCTCTACAAAAAATAAAAAACAAAAAAGATACAGAAGGCCACTACATAATGATAAAAGGCACAATCCATCAACAAGAAATATCTATCCTAAACATATATGCACCCAACATAGGTGCGCCAACTTTCATAAAGCAACTTCTTGGAAAACTAAAGAAAGATATCAACTCTAACACTATCATAACTGGGGACTTTAATACCCCACTCACAACCCTCGACAGATCATCACGACAAAAATCAGCAAGGAGATCCAGAACCTCAATGTGACTTTGGACCAAAGGGACTTAACTGATACCTACAGAACACTCCATCCAAAGACCACAGATACACATTCTACTCATCACAC
>NW_007245852.1:3663-4235 GCF_000164805.1 Carlito syrichta | reverse complement strand
TCCTCTGTCGCCCAGACTGGAGTGCAGTGGCCGCTCCCAGCCACCACAGCTTCGACCTGCTGGGCTCTGGCAACCCTTCTGCCTCAGCCTTCCGAGTAGCCGGAATTACAGGCATGCGCTACTACGCCCGGCTGATTTTTTTGATTTATTGTAGAGATGAGGTCTCGCTGCCCAGGCGGGTCTCGAACCCGCGGGCTCAGGCAATCCACTCACCTCAGCCTCCCAAAGGCGCGGGATTATAGGCTGAGCCACCAAACCCAGCTCATCTTACCCACTTTTAGGCAGCATTAAGTACATTCATATTGCTGTGGTACCATCACCACCATTCATCTCTAGATCCTTTTTTACCTTGAAAAACTGAAACTCTGTCCCCATTACATGCAAACTCTCCATTCCCTCCTTCCAGCCCCTGGCACCCACCATTGTCCTTTCTGTCTCTGTTTAATTCCATAATAAAATGGAGTTTAATTCCTCTAGGGACCTCAAATAAGTGGAACCATAAAGTGTTTGTCCTTTTTTTTTTTGGAGTCTCACTCTGTCACCCAGACTGGAGTGCAGTGGCCGCTCCCGGC
>NW_007245852.1:1127-3643 GCF_000164805.1 Carlito syrichta | reverse complement strand
AGGAACTTCCAAACTGTTTTCCACAGTGGCTGCACCATTTTACAATCCACCAGCAATTCATGAGGGTTCCAATTTCTCCACAACCTCACCCACCAAGGAAATACTATTTTCCATTTATTATTATTATCATCATTATTATTATTATTTTAAAATTATATCCACCCTAATGGTTATGAAGCGGTATGCCTTTAAATTTTTTTTAAAATTTTAGGTTGGACATAGTGACTCACATTTATAATCTCAGCATTTTGGGAGGCTTTGGCCAGGAGCGCTGCTTAAGCCCAGGAGTTCAAGACCAGCCTGGGCAACAATAGCAAGACCTCATCTCTACAAAAAATAAAAAACAAAAAAGATACAGAAGGCCACTACATAATGATAAAAGGCACAATCCATCAACAAGAAATATCTATCCTAAACATATATGCACCCAACATAGGTGCGCCAACTTTCATAAAGCAACTTCTTGGAAAACTAAAGAAAGATATCAACTCTAACACTATCATAACTGGGGACTTTAATACCCCACTCACAACCCTCGACAGATCATCAGGACAAAAAATCAGCAAGGAGATCCAGAACCTCAATGTGACTTTGGACCAAAGGGACTTAACTGATACCTACAGAACACTCCATCCAAAGACCACAGAATACACATTCTACTCATCACCACGTGGAACATATTCTAAGATCAACCACATACTTGGCCATAAATCAAGCATAAGCAAATTTAAAAGGACCGAAATTCTACCAAGCACCTTCTCAGACCACAGTTGAATAAAAATAAACATTGACACCAACAAAGTTCCCCCAAAACCCACAAAGACATGGACACTAAACAACATGATGCTAAACAACGCCTGGGTCAACGACGAAATCAAAACAGGGATCAAAAGATACCTGGAAACAAATGAAAATGAAGAAACATCTTATCAAAATCTCTGGGATGCCCTGAAAGCTGTAGTAAGAGGGGAATTTATATTCCTACAAACACACATGAGAACATGGAAGGAACAGAAATTCACAACCTAACAAGACACCTAAAGAAGCTGGAAAAGCAAGACCACAGAAACCCTAATTTTCAGCAGAGGAATCCAGATCACCAAATAAAAGCCCAAATCCAGGACATAGAAGACAAAAAGATAATACAAAAAAATCAATGAAACAAAGAGCTGGTTCTTCAAAAGGATAAACAAGATCGATGATCCCCTAGCTAGACTGACCAAGAAAAAACGAGGAAAAAAACCAAATAAGCACAATCCGAAACACAAAAGATGAAGTCACATCTGACCCTGAAGAAATACAAAAGATCATTAGAGACTACTACGTACACTTGTATGGAAACAAACTTGAAAACCTTAAGGAAATGGAGGACTTTCTCACATCACACAACCTACCTAGGTTGGAAGAAGAAGAAATTGAGACCCTAAATAGACCAATAGCAATCAAGGAAATTGACTACGTAATAAGAAAACTTCCTACAATAAAAAAGCCCTGGTCCAGATGGCTTTCCAGCAGAATTCTACAAGACATTCAAGGAGGAGCCGATATCAATTCTACTGAAGGTATTCCAGGTGATTGAAAAAGATGGAACTCTCCCCAAATCATTTTATGAAGTCAAATCACATTGATACCCAAGCCAGGTAAAGAGCCAACAAAGAAAGAGAACTACAGGCCAATATCTTTGATGAACATAGATGCTAAAATTCTCAACAAGATCCTAGCAAACCAGATTCAGCAATACATCTCAAAAATCATCCACCATGACCAAGTAGGCTTCATTCCTGGGATGCAAGTCTGGTTCAACATTCGTAAAACCACACATGTAATTAAATAAATCAACAGATGTCAAAACAAAAACCACATGATCATATCATTAGATGCAGAAAAAGCTTTTGATAAAATCCAGCACCCCTTCTTGATAAAAATCCTTGAACATCTAGGCATACAGGGAACATACCTCAAAATAGTAAAAGCCATCTACGAGAAACCCACAGCCAGCATACTCCTAAATGGACAAAAATTGGAACCAATTCCCCTGAAAACTGGAACTAGACAAGGATGCCCACTCTCACCCCTCCTGTTCAACATAGTATTGGAAGTCCTGGCTAGAACAATCAGAGAAGAGGAGGCAATCAGAGGTATTCAAATAGGAAAAGAGGAAGTCAAGTTATCTCTCTATGCAGATGATATGATTGTGTACCTTGAAAACCCAAGAGAATCTGTCAAAAGCCTCCTTACATTGATAAAAGCCTTTGGCAAAGTCTCAGGATACAAAATAAATGTACAAAAGACAATCACATTTCTCTACACCAATAATAAACAAACAGAAACCCAAATAAAAAACACAATTCCATTCACAATAGCCACACACAAAAAAAGAAATACCTTGACATCTTCCTAACCAGAGACGTGAAATTACAATGAAAATTACAAAACACTGCTCAAAGAAATCAAAGCTGGCATGAACAAGTGGAAAAATATCCCATGCTCATGGATCGGAAGAATCAACATTGTGA
>NW_007245852.1:0-1107 GCF_000164805.1 Carlito syrichta | reverse complement strand
TGGGGAGAGGAGAACCTATTCAGTAAATGGTGCTGGGAAACTGGCTGACCACATGCAGAAGATTGAAACAGGACCCCTATCTATCCCCATGCACAAAGGTTAACTCCAAATGGATCAGAGACGTAAATGTAAAACCTCAAACCATAAGAACCTTAGAAAAGGAAGGAAATACCCTCACGGAAATTGGAACTGGCATCCAATTCCTGTACAAAACTCGAAACCCACAGGTCATAAGAGAGAAGATAGACAAGTGGGACCTTATTAAACTGACAAGCTTCTGCAAAGCCCAAGAAACCATCAAGAGAGCAGGGAGACAGCCTACAGACTGGGAAAAAGTATTTGCCAACTGTAGGTCTGACAAAGGCTTAACATCCTGGATCTACAACGAACTGAAACGTACTGAAAAGAAGAAAACAAACAACCCATTATAAAATGGGCAAAAGATATGAACAGACACTTCACAAAAGAAGACATCCGAGCAGCCAACAAACACATGAAGAAATACTCAACCTCACTAATCATCAGGGAGATGCAAATCAAAACCACACTGAGATACCACCTAACTCCAGTCAGAATGGCAATTATCAACAACTCAAAAAATAACAGCTGCTGGAGAGGGTGTGGTGAAAAGGGAACACTTCTACACTGTTGGTGGGAATGTAAACTAGTGCAACCTCTGTGGAAGGCAGTGGGGCGATTCCTAAAAGCTCTAAAAATCGACCTTCCATATGATCCCACAATCCCCCTACTGGGAACATACCCTGAAGAACTTAAATCACTCTATAAAAAAGATCCCTGCACACGTATGTTTATCGCAGCATTATTCACAATAGCAAGAACCTGGAAACAACCATGGTGTCCATCAAAAGAGGACTAGATTTTTAAAAATGTGGTACATATACACGATGGAATGCTATGCAGTCATTAAAAAGAACAAAATCATGAATTTCACAGCAACCTGGATGGAACTAGAGTCTATAATACTGAGTGACCTCTCACAGAAACAAAGATCCGAGTATCACATGTTCTCACTCATATAATGGACCTTGAACATCCAATGTAATACTATAAGAAAATGACTGATGGTACTGGGAAACTATGGGGGAA
>NW_007245851.1:245495-282127 GCF_000164805.1 Carlito syrichta | reverse complement strand
TCAGGCCTCTTGAGGTAGTCACTCATCTCTTGAAGGTTTTGTTCTGTCTTTTTTAGCTTATTTTCTGTGTTTTTAAGAGTTTGGGTTATTTCTATATTTTGGTCCTCAAGCTCTGAGATTCTTTCTTCTGCTTGGGTAATTCTGCTTTCCATGCTTATCAATTTGTTATTTATTTCATTCACAGTATTCTTTATTACTGTTATCTCAGATATCAGCTCCTTCCTAGTTTCTTCTTGTGTCTCCTCAATTCTTTTTAGTCTCTCCATTATTGTTTTGATATCTGCATTTGCATTTTGAGACCCTTCATTCTGGGGACTTTTCATTGTTTGTATTCCAAAGTCAATTTTCTCAGTGTCTGCTCTCCCAGGCGTCTGGGAGAGACCCATACTCTTCTTTTGGTTTTTCTTCATTTCTGTAGATTTTTCTCCCTTTACCCCTTTCCCTCCCCCTCTTCAATTCTATTTTTGAGGGAAGGTGGGGTTGCTTTTATTTCTCTTCTGCAATGACCTGTTCTTCCTTATGAGGGTCTTCTGGTTTTGTTCACTTTTCCCTCTGCTTTACAGTCTGTCTATTCAGCAGTTTGCAGTCTTGGTCCCAACTATCAGGTGAGAGAGAGACACAGGGCTGGGAAGAAGTGAAAAAAGACAGGTAAGAAAGATTCCCTAAAGAATATTGATAGGTTCAGAGATTCTCACCAGTTCACCTATGCCGCCGCCATCTTGCCCCCTCTAAATACATTTTTAAATGTTCTTTCAATAAATTTAAAATAAAAACCCAAAGAACAGGAAAATGTAGTTTTTCATTTTTTGTGGTAAGTAATAATTCTTACAATCAATGGCATTTTAGATTCAATAAAGTATGGTATTTAGTCATCATATCATAGAACTAAATGCATCTAAAGCCAAGAGAGATTCAGAGAACAAGTCCAATTTCTCCATTTACTATTTGAGGAAGTAAGGCTTAAATAAATATATGAGTTTCCCATGAATACCTAGCTCCGTGATGTATGATGGTGACAGTCAGTATTTTTTAGAGGTCACTATTAGAAACTGTTGTGAATGAAGCTTATTTAGTTTCAATAACCTGCTGTCTTTGCCCACACAGTGAGGTTACCTCTTTCTTCTTAATATGAATATGGTGTGATCAACCAAAGTAAAGTGATGAAGTATTTCTCATATTTGGGACCTCCCAGGAGGCATAAAAACATGACTTTTCTACAAACGTATTGAAAGTTCTTTGGGGAATAGTATTGGTTTCTTAATATTTCAGGAACTCCAATTTCAGGAGAAAATTAGATAACTTTATTTTCACATCAAGAGAACTCCAATAAACAACAGGGCCAATAATCAGTGGCTCTTAGAATAAAATAAAGTTTGACTTATTTTCAAGCTGCTGTCTAGTATTGATTCATATTATTTGGGGCACTACTCAATAATGTGGGTTTTAACTTATATAGTACATCAGGATTTCTTATCAGAAAATTTCAGAATTTTAGGAAAATTGGAATTTTCTTTTTAAATAGTTCCTTTAAATTTATCGGACTGATATACTATAATGATCATTTTGAAATAAAAACATATAAAAAAAAATTCTTCTTTCTTCCTTTACCTTAAACTTAGGTTGTGTTGTATTTCCTGGAGACCAATATTGAATTCTTCCAGTCATTTCCCTTAGCGTTTCTAAAGTGAAATATATCAAGAAATAAAGTAAAGCATGATGTCTTTCTTTTTAACCATATGTTTTTAAATAACTTTATTGAGGTATAATTGACCTTCAATAAATTGTACAAATTTTAAGTGTTCAATTCCATAAGCTTTGACAGATGTGCTGACTTGTAAAGCCATCATTACCATCTAGACAAGTCTTATATTATTCTTACTAAAAGTTTATTTGTGCCTCTTTGTCATCCACTTCCCTCTATGCCCTGTAACTTTCCCACACACCTCAGGCAAACACTGATTAACTTTCTATTACTGTAGATTAGTTTGCATTTTCTTGAGTTATGTATACATTGAATCAAATAGCAGCTAATCATTTTTTAAAATTCCTATCAAAGGACATAATTATTTTGGGACTCACCCATGTTTTTTTTTTACATATCAGTAGTTTATTCCTATTTGTTGCTGAGTAGTATTTTACTGTAAGGACATACTACACTATAGTTTGTTAATCTTTTTACCTGTTGATGGACATTTTTTGATGGTTTCTAGTTTTTGGCTATTGCCAATAAAGCTGTTAACATTTGCCTACAAGTCTTTCTATGAAAATATGTTTTCATTTTTCTTGGGTAAATACATAAGAGTAGAGCAGTCTAGTCATATGGTAACAGTATGTTTAACTTTTAAAGAAACTTTTTCAAAGTGTTGTAACATTTTCCATTCCCACCTTCAGTGTGTGAGAGTTCCCGTAAATCTACACCCTTGCCAACACTAAAAAAGATGAGCATTTTAAAAATGCCAGACATTGTACTGGGTGTGTAGACATATCTAACTGTCTTTAATTTACTTTAATCTAATGACTAATGACATTAAGTAGAGTCAAAACTATGCTGAGGTGAGACACTAACATTTGGCACAAAATTTAAGAGGATGCCAAAATTCTCAGTAATTAAGATAGATAATATTTTAGTACAATATTTTAAAACATAGATTTAATGCAAAATGCCCACAATAAATGAAATATTAAATTTCAAATAAAGACAGTATTTAATACATACCAACTCCCTTTTTTACTTTACGTGGCAGTATGTCTTGGCAGTGCACTTATTAAGAATTTTTTTTTTGTAGCCAGCTATCTTTTTCTGCCCACTGCTCCCCTGCAGCATACTCAATAAATCTGATTTTTTACTCTAAAAAAAAAAAAGAATTTTTTTCATATACTTATTTGCCTTCAATATATTTTTTTCCATAATGTATCTGCTCAAATCTTTTGCTCTTGTTTTTATCGTATTTTTTCTTAATATTGAATTTTGAGAATATTAGTCATTCATTAGATATGTAATATGTAGTTGTTTTCTCATGATCTGTTGTCTTTTCGTTCTCTAACTGACTTTCAAAGAGAAATGTCTTCGTTTTAAGAAAATACAATTGCTAATTGTATTGTTTTGAACATTTTTGTCTGTTTGTTTTTTGAGTTGGAGTCTCACTCCTCCGCCGCACAGGCTAGGGTGTAGTGGCATGCTCACGGCCACCCCAGCACTGACATTCTGGGCTCAGGCTATCCTTCCACCTCAGCCAAACAAGTAGCTGGAACTACAGGCGCGCACTACCGTGCCCAGCTAGTTTTTTGGTTTATTGTAAAGACAGATCTCACCAAGTTGCCCAGGCTGGTCTCCAACCCCTGTGGTCAGGCATTCCTCTTGTCTTGGCCTCCCAAAGTGCCGGGATTACAGGCTGAGCCACCCTGCCCAGTCTGTTTTTAACATTTTTATGAATTGTGATTTTGGTGTTACTATAAGAAAGATTGGTTTTAAAAAAGGCTTAAGGATTTTCTACTATTTTTTGTATAGTAGGTTTTATAGCTTTAGATTCTACAATTAAGTATATGAATCATTTTGAGGTTAATATTTGTGTGATTCAGATTATTTCAGTTCCTTTTATTTCATACTAATTTGAGAGTCTGTTTTTCAATTCTTACAGAAAAGGGTACTCAATTTTGATCGAGTTTCTGTTTGATTTGTAGATCAACTGGAGAAAAATTTCTTAACTGTAGTGAATCTTCTGATTCTTGAACATAATTTATCTCTTTATTTATATAGGTGTGCTTGCATATCTGTAAGGAATGTCTCATAGTCTTTAGTACACAAATCTTTCACATATTTTTGTCAGAGTTATCCCTATAAATGTAATACTGTTGATATTATAAATGATATTTTTTTTAACTTCAATTGCTGATTATTTGCTGCTAGAATATAAAAATGCAGTCAACTCTTGTATATTAATCTTATATCCTGTAATCTTGCTAAACTTTTTAGTTCTAGCACCTTTTTTATAAAGTTCACATAATTTTTTCCATATATAGTCACATTGTCGTCGGATAAAGAACATTTTACTTCTTTCACTCCATTAAGAATTTTTTTATTTTCATTTGATTCCTTGTACTAGCTTGAAATTCAAGAAAAATGTTTAATATATGTGGTAAGAGTGTCTTATTAATATTCTTAGTGGAAAATTATTTATGCTTTTACCATTAAATATGGTGTTAGCTGTAAGTTTCTGGGAATTCCTTCTGTTCCATTCTGTTTCTCGTTTATTAAGACCTTCTAATCAGAAATGTATATTGAGTTTTATCAAATTATTATTTTTGTATTATCAAGATGATCATATGCTTTTTCTTTCTGTGTTTATTAATATGGTCAATTACATTGACTGATCTTAGTATGCTCAATCTTCTATTCCTGGGATAAAATCTACTGGTTGTAATATAGTCTCTTTTTCTATATATTGTTGTATCAGATTTCCTAAAATTTAAAAATAGTTTTTGTACCTATGTAAATGAGAGTTATATGCCTATAGTTTTCTTTGAATTTCTGCTATAGTTTGAATGTTTTTTGTTTCCACCATAATTCTTGTTAAAATTTGATTCCCAGTGTGGCAGTGTTGGTAGGCGACATCTCCAGTGGGAGATGTTTATATCATGAGGGCAAGTCCCTTTGGAGTAGATTAATGTTCCATGGGGGTGAGTGAGTTCTTGCTTTCACGAATTTGTCCAATTTTGGTACCAGAGTATGATGACCTTGCAAAATAATTTTTTTTTTTTTCTGGAAGAGTTTAGTAAAATTTGTATTTTTTACTTTAAATATTTTCTAGAATTCACTGAAACCCTATGGGTCTGGAGTTTCTGTGTGGGAATGTTTTCAACTACAAATTCAACTTTTTTTTCCCCCAAAAGAGATATAGGGCTTTTTAGGTTATCTATTTCTCCTTGTGTGAGCTTTGGTAGTTTGTATCTTTCAAGTATTTCTTACATTTCTATTTATTTTGCTTTAAATTTCTATAATTTAAAACATTTTTAAAGGTGAAAACAAAGTCATTGATTTGGAGAACTTTCTTCTAAGCTGTTTGTTCAGTTTAAAATACTTTAAAATTTTATTTCATTTAAAAATTTTGGCTGGGCTCGGTGGCTCAGCCTGTAATCCCGCACTTTGGGAGGCCGAAGTGACTGGATTGCCTGAGCCCGCGGGTTCAAAACCCGCCTGGGCAACTTGGCGAGACCTCATCTCTACAATAAATCAAAAATTAGCCGGGCGTGGTAGCGTGCACCTGTGGTTCCAGCTATTTGAGAGGCTGAGGCGGAAAGGATCGCCGGAGCCCACCAGGTCGAGGCTGTGGTGGCCGGGAGTGGCCACTGCACTCTAGTCTGGTCGACAGAGTGAGATTCCAACTCAAAAAAAAAAAAAAAATTATTTTTACCCATTGGTTTTTTTAGAAGTATATATTTAATTTGTAAGCATTTAGGGATTGGCTATATATCATTCTGCTATTGATTTGTAAGTCAAAGAATGTGGTTTGCACACTTTTCAAGTTATTTGGACTTATTTTATGGCCCAGAAGGTTGTCTGGCTTGCTAAATATTCTATATGCATTGAAATAATGTATTTTTTGCTATTGCAGGTAGAATTATTAGGTTAAGTTGGTTAGATCAAGTTATTAGATCAGGAAGTTGTTTTTTGATGCATTCTTTATACATTTTTACTCATGTTTCCTCTACTTGTCCTCTCAAGTATGTTTTTTTTTTCCTTTATCACTCCCTCCAGGATTGTGATGTTAAATTCTCTCAAGTGTTGTGATGTTAAACTAAACTCCCTCAATTGTTGTGATGTTAAACTCTTTGACCGTGACTGAGAAATCCAGGCTGTTTCCATCCCATGATTCTGTTATTTCAACATAAGACATTGTGTGCTAAGGCTATGAAAAGCAAGAGAGAACTCAAGTCACTCTTAAAACTCTTGAACAAGAAACACCACATATACATGGTTATTAATCATTGGCCAGAAATAATTACAAGCCCCAGTCTAAATACAACTGAATCTGGGAAATATGAAGGAAGGAGGAGCACACGAGATATTTGATGAGGAATTACCTTGTCTTCCACAATGAAATTTGCCCCAAATTAAGGACGAAGTTCCTCCCGATATATTAGTATGTAGAACTTACTTTTTAAATTTCTCCCATATAATACATTTTAAAATGTATCCATGCCACACAACTCACATGTTCAACTTAAGTGACTTGTCTCTACTTTTAAAAATATTACTAAAAGTCAAATTTCTTTCATGAAACTTTTGGGATGGAACAGGGTTATCTTGACTTAAAAAATAATATAATATAGCAATTAAATTTTTTGTTTGATTATCTGGTAGCTCATTGATTATACGATGTGAAAAATTTCATTTAATCTTTACAGAAACCCATTTTTATCCCAATTTCTATGAAAATGACACTGAAGTGTAGAGATTTGAGTAATTTGTTCATGGATAAATTGGTAAAAAATTGTCAGAGATGTTCTTTGTACTCTGATGCAAAATCATCTGATGCTAAAGTCTATTCTCCAGGTGTTCTGTGTTACTACCAAGATAAATCTGTTCTTTCTTTCAACTTTGGGCATGTGAATTCATGGGGACAAAAGATAGAGGCAGGTTATAAAGATGAATGACAGTTGCATTTCATTTATATTGATAAATTAATATAGTAATAAATAACTCAGGTATCTTCAATAAATAATTATTTTAAAAAGTTATAAAATGATGCTTAATGTCATAAGCATGTTAAGATAGTTATCTTCAATTCTTCTTCGGATGACTATTATGGAGAAAAAGGAATTTTATCTATAATAAGTAACCCACTGTGAGGTCAAGGTATAACATTTGCACAGCACTGATTGCACATGTAAATATGCATGTGTTAATATAGACATATATATAGATAGATTGAGATAGATAGATAGATAGATAGATAGATAGATAGATAGATAGATAGGAAGATAGATATACTTGTGTGTGTGTGTGTTTTCCATGTTCAGATAATACTTCAGTTTCTCAGTCCCCAAACTGCTATCTGGGAAAATGAATATCTCCATCTCCCTGAGGAATTAGCTCCTTGAATGATTCAGAACTGATTTTTCCAGCCTCCAGTTGAGGGTATTTTGCCAACAGGAACTGGAACGTTCTCTTCCCATTCACAATTGCAGAACACCTCACCTGTGAAGTATGGTTATTATGTTTCTGTCACAAAGGTGAACGACCCATACCTCAAAAGCCTCAAGCATGAGGGAGTTACTAAGATCTTTTATATAAGCGATAGAAACATAATTATCACTCTTCAAAGGTGAGATTGCATTTATTTTTATTTCTTTGCAAAAGAAGTGAGTAGAGAACGAAATAATATGAGACACAAATTAACCTTGCCAACATGAATGGAAAATATCAGCAGGGATGAAATAGGTACTATTCTAAATTGAATTGAAATCTCTGTTCAATGTGTGGTAAAGTTTTGCTTAACTTTTGTTTTCATTTTTAAACAATGAACTCTCAAGCTTCTTTGTACTTGAAAAGTTTAAATACAGTAACATAGCTTTTATAACATTGTAGGCATGTCAGAGCAAGGAAATGTTAAAAATGACAGAAAAAATGATCTGCCTTCTTGTATATTTGAGTTTCATTTCTAAACTTTCTATCACATCAGTTCAATGTATTTACATTTCTTTTTCTCTTCTGACTTGACATTTTGTTCTCTTTTCTTTATAGCCTGTTCAGATGCTTCCTCCTGTTTCTGCTCTATGCAATTAACACTTGAGGAAAGCCATGCATGGTATTCTGCAGTTTTTATATCTGTTAATAGCATGAAAGTCTGTGTTTTCTCTTCCAAGCTGTAAGAGTTTATACTTGATTTTAAGGCTTGATGGTCACTTTTTAGCAATTCTATTTTCTAAAGGCAACTCCAAAAAATTATCAAGTCTAGAATAGAATCTACAATACACAGAGATTACAAGGTGATTAAAAGTGGTTTTAGGAATATTTTCTTTAAGAAAGTACCAAATATATTGTACTAATAGGATATTCATTATCTTTTTAAAAAGCCCTTTGCTGTGACAGATGTGTGAAATAATACAGGATTTATATTGCATTTATCTGTAATAATGTCTATTTCCAATTTCCATCTTCATCTCCATCTCATCTCTACTCAATTTCTATCTTTATCTTGTGAAAATGTACAAGTACATAATGCCCTTGGATGTGAATTCAAACCAATTCAGTGACTGTAATAATATAATAAATTAAGAATAAGAAATTTGACTATCTCTATAACCTATGTAGGACTGACATTTTCAAAGGGTCAAAGTTTAGGTCCAAACTAATGGAGCTGTAAAGAAAGATACACACATTTGTAGCCATAGGGTATGTTCTATGTTGTTAAATACTGTTGATTTAATCCATTATAATCATGGTCATAAGTTCTATAATATCTGGCTACTTTTCCATCATTAGTAAATAGGATTAAAGACAATTGCTAAAGTGAATGTACTTTCATGGTGTCATTATATTTCAAAGGAAAAAAGTTCAGATTCCAAGAATTGAAAACTGTTAAAAACTATACAGCTTTAGGTGGAAAACAAAGGTAGGAGATGAAGGTGCAGCTTACAAGACTGAATTGTGATTAAAAAGCAGCCATACATGTCAGTATTTTGGTTTTTGAAGATTGTTCAGCCCTCAATGGCACCCTTAGAAACATGTCTAACTACTAACTTGCTTCTCATAAAGAAATACCACAATACATATTTTTTGTTCTTCAACTTACCTGTGAATTAACTGACCAATGCATTATGCGATCTATTATGTGATCTCCTCCTCGTTTGTTATTTTTGGTGCTCAGTTACTTCCTCTGTAGCTCCTCACAAGCCCTGCATTTGCAGTAATGCTCACTACTTCTGGCACACACAATACAGACACTTCACAGAGTGGGACTACTTCACCTCTACTGCCCGTGATTGAAGTTTATTAGTGTTTTCTCTTCTTCCAGTCAGAGCATTGACTGTTCTGACCACAGCATCTTTTGTTCGTTTGGTAACAGCTCTACATATAGTTCGGGAAATGGAGCAGTTGACCCTCTATACAAGAGCATTATAGTGCAAAGTATGAAATGTGTCCCTGACCGATCAGATGTGTATATGTGTGTATATGACACTGACATCCTGAGGAAAGTGAAAAGTCTGTGGGTTTTTTTTTTTTTTTTCTTTTTTAGATTTGGGAAAACAGCAAGTAATCTGACATATCTGAAAACTCCTCTAAAGGGAATATAGGCAATAAGAACTGAAGCTCTGACTGATCCCTGAGAATTGAAGAAAATAATGAGAGCTAACTCACAAAAGGATCTCAACTAGAGGTTAGGCTAAACTGGGAAATACCCCAAGAGTACTCACAAATTTATGGTGCCTATCTTATCAGCTCAGATTGGACTCAGAATTAAGGAGCTTCTGATAAATCACTTTGAAATATTCATTTATAAATGGGAATAAAACTTGGACAGAGAAATACAAGATGTTGGCAGCAAGCCTTCTGAGTAAATTTAGAGACGGAATTTTCTATGGCAGAAATTCTCCTTTTAGTTCCTGAGGGAATACCATGCATCAATCTAGTTTTTCAAATTATGCATCCAGATTTTTAAAAATTCTTACTGGGAACACAGTGTTTTCTCTCAGTTATTTTGTTAGCCTGACAGCTTTGAATATTAGGGGAGACCCATAGTGCTGAGTTCATTTTGGCACAAGGTATGTAGTGTACACAGTGGGCCAAGCTTCTATGTGGTTATTTTTGTTTTGACCTGCACAGTTATGTAATATGTAGAAAGTCTCAACTCTTACTTTGCAATTAAAACCTTACAAATCTTATGTCTAAAAAATATTTTTTAATAAACAAACAACTTTAAATTCAAAAATAAAGATATTCTAAAAGAATGTAGAAAACAACATCCTTATTGACTAGAGATCAACGCATAGTAATGAGGTTGTTGCTCTTTAATATAGTGGATTTAATATGATTTGTACTTATTGTAACCATTGTATATCTTCTTTATCTGTTTCCTCTAGCTGAATTGGAGGTGCTTGAGGTACAAATCCTGAGCTCTGAAAACGGGAGACTGGCAGGCCACTATGCTCTGTGATTTTCTCCACCTCTATGAGCACATGGGCCTAGTTCCCAGCCTAGAGCCTCTCAGCATCGGTTCAATGAGGTTTTTTCTTTCCTCCAGACTTCATGTGAAACGCCAGATGTGAGCTGCTTGAATCAAAGTGGGTTGGAGGTTCAGAAAGGCAGAAATAATAATTTAGCCAAATCACATACTTTTCTTAAATCTTTGAATTTATTTTCTGTCTGTTTTATGTTTCTGGCATCGGTACACCTCTTCCCATTCACATAATTAAAGTATGCCTAACTGCTGAGGAGCTGGAGGTTTGGCTTTACTTTCCTTCTGCTAGTCTTAGAGAAAAGAAAATACTCCCTTTTGGCCCCTTCTACATACTTTTTTTTTCTGAATTTTTGGCTAGTTCGAGGGTGGAATAACTAAGTACAACGAGCCTCTCTCCTTGCTACTGCCTGCGCAGACATCTTGATGCATATGTCTCTGTGATGTATGTGAATGATAAAGGTGATTTTTTTTTTTCTCTGAGAATCAACTGATGCAGCAGTCTTGGGTTTCTAAGTGCTGCTTATTTTGGAACAGAATAATGGTGCACAAATTTGTACTAGGTCCTGCGCTCTTGGAAAGGGTGGGAGTCTGAGGAGAGGAGAGATGGCTGCTTCCCTTCCTCTGTCTGCAAAGCCATGGAGTTTTTGTGAAATCTTTGCCTGATGGCAAGTGGGGGACACTGGGGGATAGACTGATTTAGCTGTGCTCTCTCAGGAGACATGCATTTCATACCCTTTTTGACCTAATCGGAAGACATTTCCACCCACCCCTTTCAACCCTGAATCTACAGGAAGGTATCCACTTGATCTTTCTGCTTGTTTACCATTTTCTCACTCTGGAACTGAGGCACAAGGGAGCAATGGGAAGAGAAAATAAAGAAGAAATTTTAATTATGCTATTTAATGAGGAACTTTTCCCAGTTATTGGGAGAGGTAGAGAAGCTGTGGTCTTTAGTAAGCCCTCCTTACTCGGGGAGCCTCAAGTTTTGTTACAGCTGTAACTATTTCAGACCACTAAGAAATCACACTTTAGTCCACTTCTTGGTCGATACACAAAGATTTATGACACAGACTAACCATGATAATGACAAAATTATTTTGAATTTAGAAAGAATTTTATAAATTACAAAGAAACCTCAAACATTTCTTCATTTTATATGTGCACATGCATACCTAGGAGGTGGTAACACATCTGTGAAGTAGAATCAGCTAGGATTCTTAGAAATTACAGTGATTTTCAAAGAAGTTGGCTAGGTTAACTGGTAGAATCTATCTCAGAAGCCAAATGGTTCCCTAGATAACTCACTATAACTCTCATTACTTGGTATTTTACTATAACCAGGGGTAAGAATTTTGGGCAAGAATTTTACTCAGAGGGAGTTAAGGGTGATCAAGAAAATAATCCAGCCCATGGAGAACTGGAAGTGAATTGCTGAGGGCAGAACTTGGCTCTGATATTATGCATAAGAGAAGTATAATCTCTGCTTATTTTCCTCCTTGGCAAGATAAACAAGACAGAAAGAAAATAACTTTTGGATTAAAACAGAATCTTAATAAAAGCCACAATGACAATAAATTGGAAGCAGAGTTTAATTATTGTTTTTCTCTGCATGGTTCACTCCTAACCTTCTTTGTAAACTTCCTATCACTTAGTTTTGATTTTTCTTTTATCCTTCATCTGCTGATGTTATTTACATACAGAACTGTGATGTGTTTACCACATTATTAAAATAGAACTGGATTTTAATTAAATATCAATTCAGGATCACGGCTTCAAGCTACTTGCCAACGCTGATGGTGATCAATAGAAGTTGAACAAAGAAGACAAATATGTTTTCTGAGTACTGAATATTTTTTTCATTTTCCTCTTTTCTTCCTTCTCCAGTTTCCCTGTCTTCCTGCTCCCCCTAGACTTGTTCACTCATTCTCCTTTCCCATTTCTCCACCTGCTTAATCTTTCCTATGGTGCATATATTTAATTTCCTGTGTGCTTTTTCTATAGCGTGCATTCAAGCACTGGAAACCGGAGATGTTGACTGCCAGATCATCACGTTTGCTAATTCTCAAGTCTACTTCCAGTTGCCAGTTCCTTTGAATTAGGCATCTTTGAAATGACTTCTATTATATGCTTGTTTCAGAATTATAAAATGTGATTTGCTTGATTGTGTATTTATTTTACAACAATTAATTCACCCTGAGCTTTTATTTGGAAAAATAACTGCCTGCTAGAAGTAAACAGTTCTAAGTATTCAAATATTATACTTAATTATCCCTTTATTTTTGTACTGTACACAATTCC
The DNA here is from genome assembly GCF_000164805.1 of Carlito syrichta. Classification (NCBI taxonomy): domain Eukaryota; kingdom Metazoa; phylum Chordata; class Mammalia; order Primates; family Tarsiidae; genus Carlito; species Carlito syrichta. Next base: position 269,648 of record NW_007245851.1, on the reverse strand, counting down.
TTTCCAAGTTTAGCATTTTGGTTGACTTAACTCCTGCAGAAATTCAAACTCTTTGTGAAAAATGTTGCTTAAAAAGTTCAGAATTGTGGATTTGAAAGGGCTGTGCTGAATTGGACATATGCTTCATGCAATTAGATATTTGCCTGTACACTACAATAATAAGGTCATGATAAATTTGTTCATTATGCACTAATTCACTTCTTTTACTTGTGCACTTTTATGTTTTTGCAAGATTATTTGAACATAAGAGGAATTGAAAAGCAATTCAATGCCACATATTGGCAGGTGTAGTGCATTATCCCATCGAGTCATGAATCTCAATTCACTTATAGCCTGAATGTATAAATTCTACAAAAATTACACAAATACTAACTTCAATTATATATGCAATGATTAAGAAATTTCTATAGTCTTTCCTCTTTCTCCACATAACCACATGAAAGCACACATAGGTGTATATGCGTGTACATAATAATTACACTGGTAATTGAATTTTCTCCCTTTTCTTAAGAACATACGTCCTTTCAAGTTTGTTTTATCCACTTTCGCCTTCATCTGACTTAACTTTTCTCTTTATTCTCTTCTTTCTCCTTTACTTGCTTAAGAATATTCATATGTACTCTTGTTTTTATACCAGTAACTTCCAGAACAAATTGCTGACTGATGCGGCGTACTTCTCCTGCTTAAGTTCATCCCTTTGGCTCTTTGGACACATGCACTGTTGCTTTAAGGAAACTCACCATTTTATGCTTCCTATGCCCTTCTGCTGTATACATGTTAATCATTTTCCTCCAATAAGCAATGAACACTTGACTCATCACCTTCATGCTCTCTCTTCACTAGTATATGTCTGATACTTGGCACTTTGTTTTACTGCTGCCTTCACATACAGTGACTGATTCCTTTCCATTTTCTTTCCTTTCTCTTGGCAAGATTGTTGAGAGAAATGTTCTTGTAGCCCTTTCCTGAAGGCAGAGAGTTGCCCTATGCTGTGGAGAGTGGGGCTGTGTGAACTGTGGCTGAATCACATCAGTCCACACAGCACCACATGGATAGAAATAATTTATGACCTTTCTTGGTAAGTACACTAGTCTTTCATCCTTACTGATCAATATAACTCTGGTACATTTTAATTGTTGTGGAATTAATGCATGCATTATTGAAATATATGTGTGTAATTCTGAAGGATTTGCTTGAGGTATAAAATAGGTGCTATGCTAATAGACCAGTGACTATATTTAGCAAGGAAAAAAATGACAGGATAAAAAGTGGAAACTGAGGAGTCATATATGAAAAGAATTAAAAAAAACTTACTAAAAGCAAAACCTGAAAGAGTAGGACACTGGGAAAGAAAGGCATACTGATTGAGTGAGGACATTCAAAATATGAATTTAACAAAAGTCATAAATGATAACTTTAGAAGTCCTTAGACAGCTTTATTTTATTTTATTTTTGCTAAGGTAGCCTTTGAAATTGCAAGTAAATTATATACAATGTTTACAAACCAGCATATAGTACAAGTCAGGCAGACAAGGGGTTGAATGGCAGAAGAACAGGGGTAGAGAAACGGAATAGAGCTTTCAAACAATATTAAAGAAACAGGTGGTCAAACAAAATAAAAGTTCTAATTTATAACTGAAGGACTGTTAATCAGATGAACAAATCTGTCCCTGTTCCTTACTAGTCTGCTGGCCTGAGAGTCTGACCTTCTGAATTCCTTAACTTTCTCTATCAGACCATCTTGGCTAGTTATCTAATGAGTTTCCAGTCATCTGCCTCTTCCACACAGTTCTGAGAATGCCAAGGAGGAGGTAAGTGACTCAGATTTTCCTGGGAAAAAATTTCACAACCCTTGCAAACATTGATTAAATTTTAGTCAAATAACAAATTATATCCTTTCTTTGAATGGGATAAGTGTTGCCAATAAGAGTGGTAAAATGCTAATGAAATATTTAGAAGAAATGCTCCTAATTCCCTCATTCAATTCAAGATTTTTGTACTCCTCAGTGTTCATTTGTTGTGGCAGATTGATGTTAGGTTGATGGTCATTCCATTTGGGCTAGAACATTTTATAAACAAAACGAAACAAAACATGTTTAAACGCTAACAACGTTTTTAAAAAGTGCAGATAAAATATAAAATGCATCATCAAGTAGTAGGTTAACATTGCCACTTAGAGAAGAGCAAAAAGTAACTTTAAATATGTATAATTGCCACATACCCCACCCTTCCAAACATTAGACACTCACAAACACACACATATCCACTCGCACATGCAGACAAATTTCTGGGTATACAAATAGGTAGCTTTTTCCTAAACTCAAAAAGGATACTTTTTAGGTAAGTGATGACTTGTATTCGTTGACATTTAAGAAGCTTACAATAGATAGGGACATGTTTCATCTAGTAGCTGATTGAGCCATTTAGATTGCCTGCTTAGACAATTAATTTTGCCTTCTTCTACTAACAGAAAGGACAACTATCTCCTTCATGGGACACTTTCCTTCCACCTCTTCTCTGAAGTCCCTAGATTTAAGTGGTTAACTACTGAGCAGATCATCAATCATTATCTATGGAGACTAGGAAACAGTTAAATCATGGAATCATGGAAACTCTAAAAGTCATCCATTAATTCCAGGTAAGTTGATTGTCAAAATTAGAACTCTTCTCAAATAATTATTTATTAAAATCTTCATAGGGGTGGATCTTACTTCTACCAGCTAAATTTATTTTCAGGAAAGAGACAGAGATAGACAGAGGGAGAGGGAGAAGGAGAAAAGGAGAGAGAGAGAGCGTAAGAAAGAATACAAACAGTTAAATTATAGTCAAATAAGAAAAAAATTTTAAAATGATTTTTAACTTTTCACACTCAAAATATTCTATTCTCAAGCAGAGTAATTGTTTTACTTTTTTCAAAGCAAAATGAAGTAAAAGCCTGATGCATTAATATTCCAGATCTATAGTGCAGATAAATTGGCATGTCAAATCTTTCCAAGATTAGGGTTATCCTTTTTACCAGTGTGCGATAATGCAATGCAAAATACATGGTTTTGTATTTCATAGAAAATCTTGTTATGAACTACTCAGATCACTGAAAGTGAGGATATTTGTTTCTAAATAAACATGTTTATGCCTTCCATATGAGGTGAAATCACACATCTGTGAGTTAGCTTGCCCTATTCATGGGATAATCTTGCCTCAAAACATTGTATTTACAAGTTTGTCTTGCTACTTGGAATGCTTATTATTAGTCACTTTTTTGTGTTAAAACTCCAGAAAGCTCCTTTTCAAATGCAAATATGTGACCCAGGAGGATGAATTCATCAATTCATTGTACTTTCATGAGGAACACTGCACCAAGGGATGAAAACACCATCTGGGTACCAGAGAAGAAAATCTTGTCAACACGGTGGCAGGTAATGTACTATTTCATGTTTCTTAACACAACTCTGTGCGGTATTATTATTCCCATTTTACAGATGAAGAAAATGTGAGTTTAAATAGGACCACATAGCCAGTAAGCCTAATGTTTTTCTTTCACATCTATGTGCAATGAGTGCTAGTTAAAAAAAATATTGATATGGCTACAAATAAAACTTTGGTTGTTTAAAAATCTTATTACCATACTAATATCCTATGGGAAAAACTCACCCAGCTGAGAAAGGTACCTTTGACTTAAGTAGCCTAAGTGATATTTGGAACTGTACTCGTTTGTGGCTTCCCAAGAACCTGCTTCCCGTGATGTTTTCTCATTTTAGAATGTGAGGGGGTGGAGGTAGAAAGTGAAAGGTGACAGGAAGGTAAGAGTCACATAAGTTTACCCAAGAATAGCAAAGTGTATGTGGGTGGATAAAGGAGAACCCAAGTTCACTGGTGATGTGTTGTTAGAAGGATGAGGCCCGGCAGTGGGAACCCCAAATCATCAAGGCAATGTGCTGCTTCTTTTGCTTCTGGAGGAAAAGTATTTACAGAAACACGATGGGTTTCCAGAAAAAGTCTATGTAATAACAATTTTCATGTCCACAACTGTGGCAATTTTTTGATAATTTGTGTTAAAAAGAAATCTGAGTTTCGCGAAAAGAGAAGGCTTAGAGGATGACTTAATTACTGTCTTCAAGTATATGAAGGATTGTTACAGCATTTGGAAGATGACAACCAGCTGTTCTCTGTCTCCAAAGAGGAAAACAAGAGAAAATGAATTTGCAAAGTGGCAAGGACTTAGACTGAAGACAGGAAAGAACATGATTATTATATAATTTTCTTAACCATGGGGACTATTAAATGCTGAAAAAGGTAACTTGTCGAGGGAGTGGTTGTGCACTTTTCTAAACTGATGTTTAGAGTGAACATTACCTCGTCCAGTCCCCTCCCTCTAGGCCAGAGATATACAGCATTGAGCACAAAATCAATAGTAGCACATTAGTGATGGTTTTGACACCACCTGAACTTTATCATTTCTTTTAGAGACTGTTTAATAGCTAGATGTCTATTTTTTTTAGCTTTTAAATTTTTTATTTTAAAGATGTGGGATACAATTCAGGGTTGGGTATACATATATTCATTATGCAGGTACCCTTGTTGATGAGGTGTGCTTCCCTCCGCTTCCCCCACCCACTGCTCCGCGGTTTCCCTAAACTGCTAATCCCATCGCTTACCCCTGGCAGTTTCTCATTACTGCCAATCTGTTTGTTGTAGTATTATGATAATTTTCAAGGTCTGCTTATGAGTGAGAACATATGGTACTCTGTTCTTTGTTTCTTTGATAATCACTGAGTATGATCGACTCTAAATCCATCCAATTTGCTGCAAAGTCCATATATTTGTCCTTCTTTATGGCTGTATAATATTCCATTGTGTATATGTACCACATTTTTAAAATCCAGTCCAGCTCAAATAATTCTATAAAAAAGATACCGCCACACACGTTTGTTGCAGCTCTATTCACAATAGCAAAAACATGGAGCCAACCATGCTGCCCATTGAAGCTAGACTGGATAGACGTTTATTTTTAAAAATAATTCCAGGTAAAAAGTTTTTCCAAACCTGATGATGACATTGATAACAGAATTTAATATTTATATTCTTCTTCACTAAAACTCAAACCTGAACATTCACAATCACAAGAGAATGCGAGACGAATCTTAACGTATTGGTTAAACTTTAAGCATGTTTATCTCGCCATCTGTTCATCAGTGACATGAAGTTAATAAATGGATAAAGAAAGTTCTTGTAATAATACATATCTTTTTTGTTTTACTAGAATTCCTAATGATTTTCAGCATAAGATTCTCTTTGCAAGTTGAAACTCAGAACCATAATCTTGAGAGAAAAAGATGCTGGAAGGTGTTTGATCATTTTGTGCGTCTGTGTGTGTGTGTGGGGGGGTGTTCCTAAGCTCTACCTGATAAATTGATAAAGGTGGTGCAGAATCACCTAAGAGATTCCACGAGATTGAGGTTGAGGATAACTTTGGCACTTCAATCACAGTAACCGATAGAGATCTTTTAAAAAGAGGCAGGAATTTCAAACTGTGTTGAAATAAAACACAGAAACTTTCATTATATTAAACTTACATTCTCTTGACACATATTTTGCATTTTTCCTGTTTTAATCAATATATAATTTATGACTATACCTATTTAATTCATATAATTTAATCAATTAAAAAGTACATATTTTGAATAATAGAACACAATCATAGGTAAACTTTCTTGATCATCCTTGGTCGAAAGACAAATTTCTAATAGTGGATTAAGTTTCTGAAATCCTAGATTTAGAGATTTAATTTTGACAGTCTGGGACTCGCGGCTCATTTAGCAGCTTTACTTGCATTGTGCTTTAAAAAAATGAGGGATCATAGTTCATCCCCATTGTCTATTCCTGTATTCCAATGTGTATGAAGAGGAGGGGCATTATAGTTTGGTAAATACAGTGGTGTTACTGTTTTCCTTAATAAAACCCAAATTTCACTTGATACCATAAAATAGCCCTCTGTGCACTTTTTGATGCCAATATAAGTTGTTTACCTGTCTGCTAATAGCAAATGGATTTCTTGTTAATGACCAGTTTATAATTGAACGCTGCTAGGTAGCCGTTAAAACCTGAGAGATCAAAAGAGACAATTTCTCAGGCTCATGACACCTTGCTCTGGAGCTTTTAAAAATAGCTCTTTGCATAAATATATTTTTCGTTTTAAATTTGCTCCTGGAGTAGAAGGCTAGTCAGTCACTGATGCTTTCTTTGTTCACTATACATATTTCATTAAAACAAGTACTTTTCTTGCAGACTTTCCATTTTAAGATAGCTAATAGAGACAACAATCTTATGGTATGTACCGACAACAAGGAGCACGCCTACAATATTTTAAAAATTAACTATAAATGCCTATCCTAGAGTGCTGTAATACCCATTTTATAACACGAACTCAATAAGCATAAGGCACTGCACACTGCCCATGCTACCTACCACCTTTTTCTAGAAAACTGGACTTTTAATTCTCTAAAATACATTTTAAACTACTCTTTTCACAATTTAACAAATGGTTCCATATCCCCTCACAACAAATTTAAAGAGAAAATCAAGGCAATAAGAGAAAAACCTCATCTTTCTATTCAAGTCCAATGGTCAAATAGAGGAGGCACGTTGAGGAATGCCCTCCCTGAAGGATACTAGAAAGATGACTAGGGATGGAATCTTCTTGGTTTGCAGGACTGGCAGGTCTCTGTTCTTCCCTAATCCTTTGACTTGTACAGAAAGAACTTCTTATTTGGGCAAGTGAAACACATCAATAGTTCTTTTTAGCAATTGTTCCCTGGTTTGCAAACACTTGAATTCAATCCACTTTGCTACCATGCAAAGTCCACATTTGGTGTGTATAAGAGTATAGTCACTGTTACATTTTAAAAATATTCCTAAATACATACATATGTCTAATCAAACACAAGTAAGCATACATATATGTATATAAACATACTTTATATGAGATTTAGAATTTCTAAGAGCATTGGGTTATGTTTTTAGAACCTGATAAGACAATTCCTCCTAATCCAGTCAATAAAACAATGAGTTCTCCTGAATCTTCTCAAGGACTGATTGCTAGGCAGAATAATTCTTTAAAACTCTTTTTTGCCCTTTAACTTTATAAAATGTCTGACATTTAGCAACATTAGCTGATGGCAGAAAATGAGTCCTGCTCTGTGTGCTATATCCTGGAACATGATGCAAGACATAAAAAGAAATCTGGACAGAAATTTTGCCATTAGTTTGGAAGTCACTGTTTAATCTGAGTTATTTTGGGGAAGAAAATGACTCATAGAAGCTAAGTGTTCATGCAGATTGTGATATCATAGGAGGTTGGCATAGCTCTTCATTAATCTTATTTCAATTAGAACTCTTCACAGTCTGCAATTAGAATGTTGCTGCTGTGATGAATCCGTACTGTACATGTATCAGCAACTGTTTTCTAATGAAGAAAAACAGGCCACTTGGCATTTTTCATTTTGGGTAATTCAATAAATGCCTGTGCTTTGCCTACGCACTCTGTACCCCTAGAATTGTCCCTCAAAGCTAGTGAAAAGTTTTCAATTAATCTTAATCATGTCAAACATAACTCTTGCATGTTTTTTAAAACGTGTCTTAACTGTGATGGAACACCGCCATAACAATTTGATATTTGGATGTATTTTAGACTAGGGATCCACAGACTTTTTCTTAAAGAGATAGATTTTAATATTTAGGCTTGCAGTACTTGGTCTCTGTTGCAACTAATCAATTCTGCTATTGTAGCTCAAAAAGTCATACACACTATGTAAACAACTGGGTGTATCTATTTTTCAGTAACTCTTTGTTAAAAAAAAAAACAACTGGCTGGTCTATGAGGCAGTTTTCTGACCCCTCATTTTCCCATTTTTCTGGAGCGTGGGGATGTGAAAACCATGGTATCACTTTCAAATATTCTACCTACATTATTTTCTTTGGTCAAATTTATCTTATAGATTACTTTGAATGTTGCTATATTCTGGGAGACTCTACAGGTTTATGCATGGATTTGTATTTGAATCCATATATTCTTTCATCTCTGCTTCCCACTGGTGCCACGAGCCCATTTGGACATGTTGTCATTTTCCATTTTCTTCCATGTTTTTAATCACTAGAGAATGACTTTTCTGAGGCATTAAAAATGTCAAGATGTAAACTGGGCTCGGTGGCTCAGCCTGTAATCCCATGCTTCGGGAGGCTGAGGTGAGTGGATTGCCTGAGCCCATGGGTTCGAGACCCGCCTGGGCAACTTGGCGAGACCTCATCTCTACAATAAATAAAAAATTAGCCGGGTGTGGGAGCGCGCGCCTGTGGTTCCAGCTACTTGAAAGGCTGAGGCGGAAGGATTGCAGGAGCCCAGCAGGTCGAGGCTGCGGTGGCCGGGAGCGTGGCACTGCACTCCAGTCTGGGCGACAGAGTGAGACTCCAACTCAAAAAAAAAAAGTCAAGATATAACAACATGAGCATTGCTTCCTCTTCTAATAATGCCCCACTAGTCTCAAGGCAATCTCCCACGTTCGCTAGTACACTCACCCAGATATTCAGATTACCAGTAAATACTTACTGTGCCAAGCACCTTGATAGGCATCATAAAAGAAAACACACATTTTAATTATTGAATAGAAATAGACTCTCAAGGAGAGCAAGGGCCAAAGATCGTGTACTGCAGCTTCTCATTTCAGACTTACAATCTTTTTCAATCTTTTTAAGAAAGCTGAACTTGCAGTTGTTAAACAGTAAACAACATGAGACTGTTTGTAAGCAAGTATTATATACTGAAGTGTGGGTGCTAAGTACGATAATAATTCCAAAATGTTATGGAAATACCAAACCAACAAGTGCAGGAGACCTGCTCTATTGTGAACAGAACTCAGAAAATTCCACCGAATTTCAAATATGTCATTCTCAAAATGCTATCTCAAATCTTTCCCATTATTGGCAAGATCCCTCTAAACTGATTTATAAATTTCATAGGCATTTATTAAGTGAAATGCACTATGCTATGTGTTGTGTGGGTATCAGTAGAGATGACAAAGTTCCCAAACTCAAGAAGCTTATGGATGAGGAGGAAAGTGAGTATACACATTAATTTAATACAAGGCAGGATGTAAGTGTAATAAGAGAGGAATAAAAATGTCTTTGAGACTCAGAGAATAAGGGCATAACAACGTCAATTTATCCTTTTGAAATTTCAATAGGGCTAGACTGTAGGATAATGCATCTACCATCACTCATTCATTCACTCAATCATTCAACAATTTATTCAAGAACTCTCTATTATCATTAATCGTTATGAAGCACCAAGGATGGCACTATGTGCTGAAACAAAAAAGGACCAAAACAGAAGCTCACAGGGGTAGATTTGTGTTTGAGGCAAGGAGGACAAAAGAGAGAAAGCATAATAGAGTATGCAGAAGTCAAGAATGATTGCCAGAGAAAGCATTTAACCTGAGTCATGTCAATAATGAAAAGAGAGTACATAAGAGATAGTCTGGAAAAGACAAGAAAAGCAGTGGCAAGTTAAGCCTATTCTGTCCTGCATGCAATAATAAGAAATATTGTAAATTATGATGTAGTAGAATAAGCAGTGTGCTAGAATTTATGGAGCTTTATAAACATCTAGATTTAATGTTAGCTCTAGAATAAACTTGGCTAGAGGCAATAAGGGGTGTTGGAGAGAATATTAATTTCAGAATGAGATAGATCCAGAGAGATATATTCTGATTTAATCACTTACTATGTCACCTTGGGCAAGTTATCAAACCTTTGAGTGTCAATTTCTTTGTAAAGGGGACTACTAACTCTATCATTTAGGTGGTTTTTAGGTATAAATAACTACACAATAGCTGCAAGATGACAACACAATTGTGTGAAGATGGTATGCATCCAGACATGACAAAGAGGAAGAGAGATGATGATTTCATGTGGCTTGCTTTATACTTAAGGTAATTTCCAAGAAGCATCTCACGAGATATTCCATCACATGTCATTGGTCAGAATTGATCACTTGACCATTCCTAAATTGATCATTGTCAAGGAGAATCACACACTTGTCTGACATTACTCTTTGGGGTGACAGACATGTTCTATTGGGATGGTACACTCAAAAATGTATTTGTTTGTCTATGTATGTATTTATTTGACTTGGGCCACCCAGTGGAGCTGAAAGTGAGGTCAGGATTCTCTGAGACACCTGGCTTAGTGGGAGAGCACTGGGAACCCTCACCAAAACAGATTTTTGGTAGGAAAGAACAAGCTACAGAATCAATAGTGTTTACTGTTATTATTATTATTATTAGGATTAAAAGAGATCATGTTGAAAAGGGCATTAAACAGCACTTGGTACAGATACTTAAAAATAGCTAAAACTACTGTTTATCTTATTTCAATTCTTGTAGATTCAATTTTTTAAACAGCAAAATGTTCTCTAAATTTTCTTCCAGTGCCAATTTTACTCATTCATATTCTTATATATGCCAGTTTTACTCATTCATACTCTTACTCAGTTTTACTGAAGTATAATTTATATACTGAAAAATGTTTAGGTCTTAAAGATAATGTTTGATGACTTTAGGCAAATAAATACATTTTTTAGTGTACCATCACAGTAGAATATATCTGCCATCCCAAAGAGTAACCACTAGAGAGAAAATCATTATTCTAATTTCTATTACCCTAGATTAATTTTGCCATTTCTTACACTTCCTATGAACAAAATTAGTAAATACGTGGTCTTGTATGCATGCATTTTTTTTCACTCAATATAATGATTTGGAGATTCTTTTATGCTGTTGCTTATATTAGTAATCACCCCTTTTGTCCATTCTGAGTTAATGAATATTTAGGCCATTTCTAGTTTTTGTCAAGTGTGAATGAAGCAGTGCATATATTTGTGTTTAGCCATTTTTGTGAAAATATACTTTTATGTCTCTTTGATTTTTACTTGAAAGTTTAGTTACTGGTTCATAAGTGAAGACACTTCCAAACCATTTTTCAAAGTGATTGCACTATTTTAAATTTCCACCAGCAATGAGTAAGAATGACAACAAATAGATATCATTATCAACACTGGTAGTTCCAGTCTTTCTGTTAGTCTAGTGGTTTGAAATTATAGCTCATTGTAGTTTAATTTGTGTTTCTCTGATGCCCTAAGATAATGATCACCATTCATATACTAATTGGACATTCTTTTATCTTCTTTTGTGAAGTATTTTTAAAGTGTTTTGTGCATTTATTAATATTATTTTAATTATCATTGATTTGATTGTTTGTTTGTTTGTTTGTTTGTTTGTTTTTTGAGTTGGAGTCTCACTCCATTGCCCAGGCTGGAGTGCAGCGGCACGGCCACTCCAGCGTGACCTGCTGGGCTCCGGCAATCCTTCCGCCTCAGCCTTCCAAGTAGCCAGAACTACAGGCACGTGCTACCACTCCTAACTAATTCTTGATTTACTGTAGAGGCGAGGTCTTGCCAAGTTGCCCCGGCTGGTCTCAAACCCACAGGTTTAGGCAATCCACTCACCTCAGTCTTCCAAAGTGCTGGGATTACAGGCTGAGCCACCAAGACTGGCCTAATTGTGTTTTTTATATGCTCTGCATACAAGTTCTTTTTTCAGGTATCTATATTTTCATTTTTGAAGCAATGTCTTCTGATGAGCTGAAGTTTTTACTTGAAAAACTGTAATGTGTCATTTTTTTCTGTTTAGTCAGTAAATTTTATGCCCTATCACAAGTATACTGTGCCAATCTCCTTTGTTTTTTCCCTGAAATTGTAATAATTTCAGTTATTTATGTTTTGAGAACTTTCCCCCTCCCCAGGTAATACTTCTAAAACACCTTTCAATTTATTTCTTGGTTACTGATATATTCATATTTTCTATTTCTTTTTTTTTTTGAGTTGGAGTCTCACTCTGTCACTCAGACTGGAGTGCAGTGGTCGCTCCTGACCACCGTAGCCTCAACCTGCTGGGCTCTGGCGATCCTTCTGCCTCAGCCTTCCAAGTAGCCGGAATTACAGGCATGCGCTACCACGCCTAGATGATTTTTTGATTTATTGTAGAGATGAGGTCTCACTGCCCAGGCAGGTCTCGAACCCACGGGCTCAGGCAATCCACTCACCTCAGCCTCCCAAAGGCGCGGGATTACAGGCAGAGTCACCGAGTCTGGCTATTTTCTATTTCTTGAGTCAATCTTAGAAGTTAATTGTTTTCCAGAAAAATATCTTTTGAGGATTTTTTTGTAACTTTATATATGCACACACACATAACTCATATTAATAAACATATGTAATCATATACATGCATTTTTAAATGATGCCATTTTTCTTCCTCATTCCTCTCTCGGTATAACATCCCTATACAAACATATCCCTATATTAACAACCTAATATCTATCTATCTGTCTATTATCTATCTACTCTATCCTTGAAAATTTTTATTTCATTTTAACAGGCAAATTATATATAAGCTTGATAGAGGACCCTTGAGCTGCAATCTATCTTCTCAGTTTATACCTTTACATCCACTTTTACTAGTTTCTAGTATTGTAGGGGAACAATATGAAGCAATTTTTAATATTTTCTTTCTATTTCTCCTATTGTTCTCCACTTTAATACTTTCATTTTTTCATAATCTCCTTGTTTTCTCTTTTTGCCTAGTGATCTGGAAAGCATTTACCCTCTTTTTTTCCTATTTATTATTACCTTTAAGCAAAAAACTTCCCTGAATCTGTGTTTATCTAATAATAAATAGTAGAATTGTTATTTTATCTGCAAAGTATATTATGAGAAATTCTTAAACTGTCTTCTCTTTTTCCCCTAATTTTTTAATGGTTTGCTACTTTGATAAATAGAAATAGTTCGTTTCTACTTCCATGGTTATTGCCTTTTTATTTCTTAATCTTTAAAATTCAAAAGTTTGATAATAAAATCCAGTGACAGTAAAATACTTAGAATAAAAACGAATGTAAGTATTTTAATATCTTATAAAATAATTCATAACTGAGATTGATGGGTATTCTGACTTGAATTATGCTAGAAAAGAAGTAAAATTTGCAACTCAGTTCTCACTTTCACTGGTAGAATTTTTTCTTGTTTTATTTACATGTTCATTACTTCTTGCTTTTTTTCTTTTGAAATGTTTTGTTAATGTATACTGGATCTGTCTCTTACCTTTTCTCACATTCTTTTTATTATTGTCAATTTTTCCTCGGCTCTTTTAAGATAAGTTTTTGAACTTGATTTTTGTTTTCTAATTCTTGTATATGTGTGTGTGCGCACACTCACATATGAAAGTGTGTGTGTATGTGTGTGTGTGTGTGTGTGTGTGTGTTTTGGAGGGTGGTTGGCATGGGGACACCTTTATCATATAGACAGCTCTAGATTACTCTCTTCCCTATTTAAACTTCCGTGGAGTCTTTTCCATTCCTGTGACTGTGTGTGCAATATTCTGCATTCCAACATTACCTGATAACACTTCTTTGTTGTGACTCAGTATGTATTAGCCTAATAATATTGCTAAATAATTTTTATGTAGTCTTTTATATACTCTTCTAGTCTAAATTGTTCTCAAGATATAACACACCAACTACAATAAAGGAAGTTAGCCTCAAGGGAGAATTCTCAGAGGCCTATAACAACAGTTTTCCTATTATTCACATTTTCTTGGTGGTCAGCACATCAGCTTCAGTTATGAATCATTTTATATGAATATTAAAATACTTACGTTCATTTTTATTCTAAGTGTTTTACTGTCACTGGATTTTATGATCAAAACATGTTGCACGGGTGGGAGGTAGTCTTTCTTTAATAGAGGAACGGGATATTCTTGATAGGTTGAATGACTAACTTAAAGTCATACATCAATTAAACAAGGTGTTCCATTTTGAACTTAGCTTTCCTGACAGACACTGCTTGGGATTCATGCTGCATTTTAATATAGCTCTTAAATATGTATGACAAAATTCTTAGCTTGCCATGCTGTGTTGCTTGTCGAGAGTCTCCATTCATCTCCATCTCTTGCATGCCTGATATCCTATCATTCCTTCTGTAAGTTCCAGTTTAAAATTCTAAGTAAAAATGTATTATGAATGTTGGACAGACTACATGATAAGGTTTGAATAAATACTGTAATCAAATCAAAGGGAATCAAACATTTTCTTTTCATGTGGGGCATCTGTGGCAGCATTTTGGAGTACTTAGTCTTTGGGATACTGGATCACTAGTTTGTTGTTTGCTTTGAATATTTGCTCCCACACGTTGTAGTGTGAATACTTTCTCATTATTTAATTGTGACTAAAGTCACCAAGAGAAAATTGACTTACATTTTCAGGATTTGAATGGGCGAATGATATTTCCACTCATTACAAAGTTATTTTCCATTGTGAATCAATAGCCATAAATAAATTTTCTCTAAAACACACTTCTACTCTTACAGAAAACCTGCACTCCATCCACTTTGGTTTTGATATGTCCATATCCCAAATTCTTATAATCACTGACATCTTCCATGTCATTAACTATTAGTAGTATATTTAAGAAATGACATATTGAGCAAAAGATTTTCTAAATTAAAGACAGATGTCTATAAGACATCTACTTGATACAGCATCTGAAACAACAACAGCAACAACACATGCACACACACACACACACAAATAGACTTTTGGATCATAAAATCTGGCTTCAAGTTGTACTGAATGCTGAAATTTCAGCAAAAATAGAGACACAAATTAATCAATATCTCTAAGATCTTAGGTTCTATTTTCACAGGAATGAATAATTAAAAATAATAGATATTTACTATGAACTTATGCAATGACTGAAAACAATGAACTGGATGTACAAGCAACACCATGCTTAGTTCTTAAAATGTCATTTTAGGAAAAGAAATAGGACTAGAACTACATGAATATCATTTAGGTAAATTTAAAACACATTCATGCACACATAAACAGACATACAATGTGCAAAAAAATGTACATAACCAAGGTTATGCACTTGTCACATTTGAATGGATTCCTCTGTGGAATAGGGGAAATTGAGTAGGGGTCAATGACGAAGGGAAGAACTAAAAGAAAAAGAATTGGAATTAGTTAAAGTTTTATATGGACCAAGGATGGCAGTGCACCAATAGATGAGGATTATGGAAAGTATGATTAATTCAACTCTTCTTACCAGTAGACTGCAATGATACAGTAATGTTTCTCTTCTGGAAAGACTGCTGAACAACAAGCCAGATAATGTGACTTTAGTATTTTCTCTGTCATATTTGCAATATTATGATTAGCAGTACAAATTTGACCTTGCCATGTCAACTTTTGGACCTGAATTTTCTCTAAATGCAAGTGTCTTGCTGTATGCTATGTGAGGTCTCTTCTAGCTTTAAACAATGATATGAACATGCCAATTTATTTATAAAAACAGTGAGTTAGCCAGACTCGGTGGCTCAGCCTGTAATCCCGTGCCTTTGAGAGGCTGAGGTGAGTGGATTGCCTGAGCCCGCGAGTTCGAGACACGCCTGGGCAGGCGAGACCTCATCTCTACAATAAATCAAAAAATTAGCCGGGCGTGGTAGCGCGTGCCTGTAATTCCGGCTACTCGGAAGGCTGAGGTGGAAGGATCGCCGGAGCCCAGCAGGTCGAGGCTGCGGTGGCTGGGAGGCCACTACACTCCAGTCTGGGCGACAGAGTGAGACTCCAACTCAAAAAAAAAAAAAAAAAAAAAGCAGTGGGTCACACACATATATACAACTGCTAGAAGTAATATAGTTATTAGTAAAAACAAAAATAGTTGGATAGAAGCTCCTTTTCTCTTTTAGTCAATATAAGGAAAGAACCTTCCTGTCCTGTATACTATAAAACCTCTGTTGACATACATTTTGAGTTCTTGTGCTCTAATGGTGATATTGTGAGAACAATAGACCATGTGTTGTTGAGGTAAGTTATGGTTATGCCCAAAGATCAGGCACTTCACTCCCTGTACACCGAGATGGAACCAGAGGCCAGATTAGAACTTTAGGAATTGCTCAACTATTGCAAATATGCTGTCAGAACAGAATTGCCTCCTGGGTGCACTCCTGATGCCTTGCTGCTCTCTGCTGTGTCACTCTTTCCTGATATCAGACTCTGGCTTTCTTTCTTTTTTTTTTTTGAGTTGGAGTCTCACACCGTCGCCCAGGCTGGAGTGCAATGGCACACTTACGGCCATTTCAGCCTGGACCTACTGGACTCAGGAGATCCTTTAGCCTCAGCCTTCCAAGTAGCCAGAACTACAGCATGCGCTACTGCGCCCGGCCAACTTTTTGATTTATTGTAGAGATGAAGTCTTGCCAAGTTGCCCAGTCTGTTCTCGAACCCATCGGTTCAGGCAGTCCTTTCACCTTGGCCTCCCAAATTGCTGGGATTACAGGCTTGAGCCACCACACCTGGCCTCTGTTTTTGTCTTATCTGTCTGCCCTGCCAGCTCTGACTTGCTGCCTGCCATTGCAAAGGTCTGGCATGGATGGGATGCTTCTTGGGCATAGTCGGTAGTGATTGATTGCAGCAGCTACTCCTTAAGCACTTCTATGAAGGAAAGGAACTGATCCTAATCCAGTACCCTGTAATCCTTGTAAACAAGTCCCATATTCCTTTGCAACTTCCTCACCACCCCAGTTTATTCTGGCCTCAGTTGCATTAAGAGATTTAGAATACATACTTGGCAACATTGATGAAATTGACCACTTTGGTGCAAATCTTGTATTGCACTAAATTAACCAACAATTCACATTTGGTACATTCTTGTAGCACTAATGTGCTTACCTTCCTGGTGGGAGAAAATCATGTTGAATATATGGCTAGTACTACTTTAAATAATCCTATAGACTGGTGAAAAAGTCTGGGCTTTACGTGCACCAGTTACCCAACTAGTACATATTGTACCCAATAGGTAACTTTTCACCCCTTACCTTCATCTCATCCTTTCCTCTCTGACTCTCCAATGTCCACTATTCCATTTTGTATGCTGTTGTGGACCCATTGCTTAACTCTTATTTATAAGTGAAAACATATGGGATTTGGTTTTCCATTCCTGAGTTACTTCATTTGGGATAATGACCTCAAATTCCATCCAAGTTGTTACAAAAGACATTATTTTATTCTTTTAAATTGCTGAGTAGTAGTCATGCTGTGTGTTTGTGTGTGTGTGACATTTTCTTTATCTACTGATCAGTTGATTGGCACTTAAGATGATTCCACATTTTTGCAATTGTGAATTGTGCTGTGATAAACCTAGTAGTGGAGGTGTCTCCTGTGTATAATGGGTTCTTTTCCTTTTGATAGATATCCAGCAGTGAGATTGCTAGGTTGGAGGGCGGATCTAGTTTTAGTTCTTTTTTGTATTCTCTACTGTTTCCCATAAATGTTATATTAATTTACATTCCCTTCTATAGTGTATAAAGCATTCCCATATCCACACTAACATCTATTGATTTTTGCCTTTTAAAAAAAAATAATAATTGCCATTCTGACAGGTGTAAGGTGGCATCTCATTGTGGTTTCAATTTTAATTGCCCTGATCATTAGTGATGTTGAACACTTTTCATTTTTTTTGTCATCTGTATATTATTTTGAGAAATGTTTGTTCATGTCAATTGCTTGCTTTTAAATGGGATTTATTTTTCTACAAAATTTGACTTGCTTGTAGATTCTGAATATTAGTCCTTTGTCAGATGTATAGTTCATACATATTTTCTCCCATTCTGTAGTTTGCCTATTTGTTCTGCTAATTATTTTTTTTGCTGTGCAGAAACTTTTTAGTTTAAGTAAGTAAATTCCACTTATTTATTTTGTTTAGTTGCATTTGCTTTTGGGATCTTAGGCATTATTTATTTGCCTAAGCCAAAGTCGAAAAGGTTTTTTCTTAGGTTTTCTTTTAGAATTTTTATGGTTTCAGATCTTACATTTAGGTCTGTAATTTATCTTCAGTTAATTTTTCTATAGATAGGAATCCAGTTTAATGCTTCTTCATGTGGTCATCCAATTTTCCCTGCAACATTTATTAAATAGGGTGCTCTTTCCCCAGTGTGTGTTTTTGTCTGCTTTGTTGAAGATCAATTGGTTGCAGATATTTGTGTTTATTTCTGAGTTCTCTATTCTGTTCCATTGATCTGTGTATCTACTTTTGTAAGAATACCATTATGTATTTGCTACTATACCCTTATAGTATACTTTGATGTGGGGTAATGTGATGCTTTCAGCTTTGTTCTTTTTTCTTCCCCTCTTAGGATTCCATTGGCTATTGGGGTTCTGTTTTGGTTTCATATGAATTTTAGAATTTTTTCCTCATTCAGTGAAAAATGAATAATTTTGGTAATTTGATAGAGATTACATTGACTCTGTAGATTGATTTGGGCAAAATCATCATTTTAATGATATTAATTCTTCCAATTCATGAGCATGGGATATTTTTCCATGTCTTTGTGTCAAATACATTTTCTTTCATTAGTGTCTTGTAGTTTTCCTTGTCAGGATCTTTCATCTTGTTGTTTATTTATACTGAAGTTTTTTTTTTTTGGCAGATAATGTAAATGAATTTTTTATTTGATCTCAGCTTGGTTGTTACTGGTGTATAGCAGTGTGCTGATTTCTGTGCATTGATTTTATAACTCGAGACTTTACTGGATTTTTTTTATCAAGTCCAGGAGTCTTATTGATGAAACTCTGGAGTTTTCTAGATAATATCATCAGGAGACAGAGATAGTTTGGCTTCCTCTTTACGAATTTGGGTACTCTTTATTTCTTTATCTTGCCTCATTGCTCTGGCTAGCACTTCAAGCACGATGTTGAATAGAAGTGGTGAAAGAGAGCATCCTTTTCTCATTCTACTTCTGAGGGAGAATTCTTTCAACTTTTCCCCATTTGACATGTTGTTGATTGTGGTTTGGTGTATTTGACTTTCATTATTTTGAGATATACTTCTTCTATGCCTATTTTATCGAGGCTTTTTATGAAGGAATACCGGTTTTTATTGAATGCTATCTATGCATCCATTGAAATAAGCCTATGATTTTTGTTTTTAAATCTCTCTATGTGGTGAATCACATGTATTGCTTTTCATATGTTGAACCATCCTTGCATCCCTAAAATAAAATACACTTTTAGTGGTGAATTTTTTTTTTTTATGTGCTGTTGAATTTGGTTTACCAGTATTTTGTTGAAGGATTTTTCATCTATGTTCATCAGGGATATTGGTCTACAGCTTGTTTTTTCTTTTATCTTTTTTAAAAGTTGTGTCTTTTCCTGACTTTGATATTAAGCTTCATAGATTGAGCTGGAGAGGATTTCCTTATTCTCAATATTTTGATGGGCAAAAGTCCCAGACATGGTTGAGTACATTCCCAGTAAAATGCATTGAGGTCTTTACCAGGCAGAAGAAGGAAACCACTTCAGGTCCACTATCAGGCTGTCAGAAATGTGGTCTACCTTCCTCTTACATCCCAGTCCTGGTGTTCTGGATTTTCAAATCAGACAAGCATCTCTGTGCATGTGCAGGGATGCTGACATTTGGTCTAGAAAAGGACTAGAATTCATCCCCTTGTATAAGCCCGAGACCAAAGAGCATATCTCCTATGGTATCCAGTTATCCCAAAGTGCTGTAGACAGGGTGCACTCACACTGAATGCCCACAAGAGAAGCAAGTGTCTGTGGTAGTAGATGAGGGGGTGAGAAATTCTCCTCCAAGACACTTCACTAGCACTGGGGCTACTCAAGAACTGGGGCAGGACCACAGCTTTCCCCTACTGAGACCAGGACTTAAGTGAGAAGTTCTAGGACCTAGAAAAATCTGCACTCTGGATTTATTTACTAATTTTTTATTTCTGTTTATCTTATTTTTTGCTTCACATTGTTCTTCCTTGATGTGGTGTACTTCTTCTCCTGGGGTGTCAATCCATGAGGGCCCAACTACTTTGAGTCCTGCTTCTAGTATGGGTCTAGCCACCCTGTAGGGCTGCCACAATCCAGGCTGGTGCTGAAGAGTGTCTGCAAGGAATCTGGTGATGTGAAGACACATAGATTGAAGTTCTTTGAGCAGAACAAAGTCTTCCAACTGGTGTGAACCTGGTATAGCACATGATATTGCAGCTCTAGTCCAAAAGGAAAGGGACGAGAGTCTATAAGACTGGTAGCCCAGTGTAATGCCCTCAAAAAGTCCCCAAATATCACCCCATTCTAGCACTTGAGCTCACAAAAGCAAAGATGCTATCCTTGAGTTTGAGTACCAGCAGTCTGCTGCAAGGGCTAGAGCAGCTGGAAGCACTCCCTCTTACCCTTTTAAAAAATACAAAGTCTCTCAGGATTGATCTCTGCCAGGTTCTTGTGTGTGTGTGTGTGTGTGTGTGTGTGTGTGTGTGTGTGTGTGTATGTGTTGTAGAATCTTCCAAAAAAACTTTCTGTTAGGCTCAAAGACTCTCCCCTTAACACTTATTTGGGCTGAATATTCACCAGTAGTTTTGGTTTTATCTTTTGAGAAGAATTGGTCACTGATGTCTCTGGACAGCCTTCTGAAAAAGCTCTTCAATGTCTCAGACTATGGACTAATCCGCAAGATGTGCAGTGATTTGGGCTTTGCTCTTATTTCCTGAAGGTGGACAATGTTGGGTAATGCTGGACCTAGGCCAATTAATTTTCTGATTTTCCAATTGCAGGTGAAAGCAACAACACAGTTGGGGGCAGTAGGGGACTCCTTAGGATTTCCTTTGTTTTACGTAGCCATAGGTGGTGACTTTCTCAATTGCCATTTGTGGCAATGCTGTGCTAAATACACAGGCTCAAGGCCTACTGAATAGCTAGATTGGTGTGGACAGTGCTATTGGCACTGGTCTAACAAAAGACCCTCCCAAGGGCT
The DNA here is from genome assembly GCF_000164805.1 of Carlito syrichta. Classification (NCBI taxonomy): domain Eukaryota; kingdom Metazoa; phylum Chordata; class Mammalia; order Primates; family Tarsiidae; genus Carlito; species Carlito syrichta. Next base: position 248,731 of record NW_007245851.1, on the reverse strand, counting down.
GTGCCATCTGTTAGCAGATAACATAAGGGGTTGTGCCAGTTATCCTCTGGCCAGAGGTGGGGCTTGCAGAAGTGAGCTCCAGTAGGAAAGTTCTCAGATGTCCCAGGTGATGGGTGGGGCTATGAGACTTCCAAATTTCCAGTGTTTGCCTACCACGGTGTGTGGAAGCTGGATGGCAGGTTGGGTCAGGCAAGTCTGTGATGTGGTTCCTCACCTGTGTGGGCAAATGGCAGCTCCACTGGGGGTTGGGAAGGTGTCTACTGGTTTGATGTGCTAGGGATGAGCAGAGCTGATCTGTTGCACTGAAGGGTTCACATAGGGGAAGGGAGGAGCCAGCAGCAGTGAGACCCACCCAGCTCTCTCACCCATGACACAGGCAGTTCGTGTTCAGAACACAAAACTGAACCTAGCCACAAGTTCTCCCACCACAGCTTGCCGCAGACAGAATCTGCAGCTTTCAGGCCAATGCTTGGGTTCCCGCTGGCTTAGCAGCAGTTCCAGCAGCAGTAGACTGTGTCCTTGGTTTGTCCTTAGGGCAAACGAAAGCACCCGGTCTCCTCACTCCCTCCCTGGCCTGGCAACTGGCACGGCCCGGGCAGGATGCAGCCTTCCAGGTCTGGGCTCTCAAAATGGGGCATGGGCTGCAACTGCTCAGGGCCGGAGACCTGTGACGTTTTATGTGTGTTCCAGCAGTTCTGCAGGGCAGTATCCAGGCAACTCCCTCTGTGGGACTGGAGTCCCATGGGCCTGAGACCATCAAAGTTTGTGGCAAGAGTATGGATACCGGGGTCTCCCACCCCTTCTTTCCCTGCATCTGGTAGCTGCTTGTGGTCTGACCATTTTCTTAGAATTTTTAAGGACTTTAAGTAGTTACCCCATGGCAACTTGATAAATTTTTGCCACTCTTAACAGCTTTTTTTCCCCTTTATATCTGTTCCCCACCATCATTAGCAAGCGGGGAGGAAACTTCTGGTTTTATCAACATGGAAACATGATTTGGCATGCACCTCCTCCTGTTAGAAACAAATCTAAGTCCATAGAAACAAAATGGAATATAACACAAATTTAAATACGTAAACATTGAGTTTGGGGAAAAAACAAAACAAAACAAAACAAAAACAGGAAAACCCAAATGTCCACACTGGAGGTTAAAGCCAGAACAGTAAACAGCCAAGCTGATGCCACAGCAAACTGAGATCTAGTACTCTTGGTTATAGAGCCCAATGCCAAGGGCTGATGTTTTAATATCCATATAGGAACAGAAGATAGGAGCTTTGGCTTGTATACAGTGAGAGCTGGAATTGGGACTCAGACATGAAGCAGGACCCTGGAAGTGCTGCCTGCGCAGTGAAATTCTGTGTACTCTGCTTAAAGCTCTGGAGACAGGGCGAGTCTCCCATAAGGAATCAAAGCCACAAGTTGTACCATGTTTGGATTATGTGACCAAATTTATATTTGGCATGGTGTGAAAATCCTCAGGCCAAGAAATTAATTATAAAAATTAGTTACATACTGTTAAAACCCACAGATTTTTCTGTAGAAGCAAACACATCACTGCTCTGTAGGGAATCTTCTACAACCCAGGCTACACAGAACTCCCAGAGTTAAAACAATCCCTGGTAAAAATTATAAACCATAGGAAGAGATGATCTGCTGTGGAGAGCCAGAAGTTACCTACCAGGAACTTAGGGGAAAAATAGGAATGCTATTATAAATACTTGTGTTTAAAATAATTATAAGGGTAAAAGAAGGAATATAAAGCCAAATAAAATAACAGGATATAATGCGGTTTAAAAGCAAGCAAGAACTGAACAAGGAAGGGAGGCTGTGAGTCCTCATGTATTAAAATGTTTTATGTTACTTTCCTTGTTTTGTCATGTACTACTATGTAATTATATTTGTATTATGACCTTTTGAGTTCACATATCTCACATGGGGTCAGTTCCCTTCTAACAAATGCCATTAAAGTCAAATCCCTGTATAGCAAAATAATTCCAATTTCAACTAGCAAGGACAAATAATAAAATTAACCAAGTTTAAATTTTTTGTTTAATGAAGATTGTTGTTTGTAGTTACAAAAAATTTCTTAGAAAAATCTAATATTTTTAAAGATCCAAGTTCTCTACATTTACTTATTTTGAGTAACTATCACAAAAAGGTGTTTAATCAGAGACTATGTTTTTACATTTCTAATACTACAATATAAGAAAGCATTTACCTCATTGCAAATTCTAAGTAAGTGATGTTTCAGGTATATCCAGAAAAACTGTCATAGATGAAGGAATTTTTTTAAGATCCGCCCCCAACTAAAAGCACTGCCTTTAACAATGAGAGTTTTTATGTTTTATTTCATATTCAACTCTTTCATTCTAAATTCAGTGCTATGATTACTTCTTGTCTCAGTTGAATTTCAATGCTAGCCTTTCCTATTGTTTGCTAAATGCTCAATTCCTTACTTATGTGGAGTAGGTTCCTCATATCTTATAGAATTCCAATCAACATTTCTCAGGGCACTTTGCATTCTTTCAAAGGCTTTTTTCCCAAAGTCAAAAACGCTTGCATTGTTTCTCTTCATAAGCAGCATTCTCTCTTGAGCATTTCAAATCAAATAATAAGTTGATAACTAGATTCGAGATGCTCCCAAGCTTCAATTTGATTTATCATACTTGACTGGATTTTTTGGAAAAGTTCCAGGAAAAAAATAAATTAAAAAGCCACAAAAAAAATTTTTTAAAAACCTCAAAAAACTTCTCCTCATAAAGACTCACCAAGAAAACTCTTACAAAAAGAAAACAAAACTTTTACTCTTTTCTAAATTAAATTGCCATTATCCTGATTAATCTCAGTGTAATTAAAATCTGTGGTGGTTTATTTTAACTTTAAGAAAAGTTACTCCCTTTATTTTCTTTACAGGAGCTTTTTACATTAAAAAATGCCATTTCTAGATTTTGAGAAAGGAAAAAACCAGGAGAGAGAGGGAAAAAGGGATAAAGGGAAAGGAAAAGGGAGAGGAAGAGAGAGATTAAGCATCTCAATTGGAAAGGGAGGAGGAGAGGATGAGGAGAGAGAGGGAGGTGGAGGGAGAAGGGAGATAGAAGGGGAGGAGGAGAGGGAGATTAGACCTCAGTTAAGATTGGCTTTGATTGGTACAGGAACAGGCATATAGATCAATGGAACAGAATTGAGATTCCAGAAGCAAAACCTCAATTTCTCAACCAACTCATCTTCGACAAAGC